>NC_067409.1:91039092-91341592 GCF_009764475.1 Pristis pectinata | reverse complement strand
CCAACCTCTCCCTATAACTCAGTCCCTCAAGTCCTGGGAACATTCTCGTAAATCTTCTTTGTACTTTTTACAGCTTAGTGACACCTTTCTTATAACAGGTGAACAAAACTGAACACAATACTCAGGTGTGGCATCACCATTGACTTATACAACTGCATAGAAACATTCCAATTCCTGTACTCAAAGCCCTGATTGATGAAGGCCAACGTGAAAAATGCTTTCTTCACCACCCTGTCTACCTGCGACACCACTTTCAGGAAACTATATACTTATACTCAAAGGTCCTTCTGTTCTACAACACTGCCCAGGGCCCTACCATTCACTGTGAAAGCCCTACCCTGGTTTGACTTCCTAAATGCCACACCTCGCAACTATCTGAATTGAACGCCATTTGCCATTCCTTGGCCCAATTACCTAGCTGATCAAGATTCCCCTGTAATTTTTGATAACCTTCCTTGTTGTCTACGATACCACATATTTTAGTGTCATCTACAAACCTATTAACTATGCCTTGTACATTCTCATCCAAATCGTTTATGTAAATGATGAACAACAAAGGGCCCAGCACTGATCCCTGTTGAAGACCTCTAGTCATGGGCCTCCAGTCTGAAAAACATCCTTCCATCATCACCCTCTGCATCAAGCTAGCTCTCCCTGAATCCCATGTGATCTAACCTGCCAGACTAACCTTCCAAGCGGGACCTGGTCAAAAGCCTTGCTGAAGTCCATATAGACAACATCCACTGCCCTGCCCTCATCAATCATCTTGGTTACCTCTTCAAAAAGCTCGAACAGATTTGTGAGATAAAGGATAAGGGAATTTTATGAATGTTGTGTATCCAAGTTACTAGCCGACAATTCAGAGGCACTTGGGGAAAACAATTTAAGTGAGATAGAATGAAGATAGAAATTGGCTCTCGTATTTTTTAAACATTTTAATAATACTTTTTAAATTCATGCTTGATCCCAGATGATTTTCATTGAGACCCAGGTGATATCCCGCAGTCACAGCCTTTTTTGGGGTAAGGGTGCAAAGTGATCTGGGAGGAGCGAGGAGGCAGCATTGGAGTAGATAATCTGGCCTAATATTCAACAAGATTATGTAAAGTGTTTAACATATGCATCGATATAGCATTTTGTCAACCTCTGGATGTCATAAAGTGCTCTTCAGTCAATAAAGTACTTTTGATGTATAGTCACAATGTGATCACACTCATTTCAACACTATTTGTCCTGTAGTTTCTGTGCATTATGGTATTTCACAATCCCGATCCTATGGCCTATTCTGAAAGAAATTCACTGAAACACAAAACTGACATGCTGTTTTGTTTTTATTTTCAATGCTGACCCTCCCATTTTTCTTCCCAACTTAAACCTCCTATGCATTCAGATGTCTCACACTTTTATTGAGTTTGCTTTTATGGTCTGTGTAAAAGTCTTGCAGCTAAAATGATCATCAAGTTCCCCTTGTTACGGACTCAGTGAAAGTCCCCTTTAAGATAGAGAGTGTGTGTGTATGTGTGTGTGGGGCGTGCTTACGTCAATAGAAGATAAAGGACGTAATGACGTTGTTGAAGAAGTTAGAAGAAGAAGAAAGAAGGAGAGAGAGAGAGAGAAGGGAGAGAGACACCAGCCTGCTAGTTTTCTCTATCGATGGATGAGAAACAATAACTGTGTTTGCCATAGAAATCCATGTATGGAAGTTGGAAGTAATCCGGTGGAGTTCACTTTGTTGCTGACCTGTAGAAGGAAACAGGTATATTTGTGTGTGGACGACCATGATTCGGATGCTTTTCGGGGTGAGGAAGTCACTACCGAGTAAACGCTGGAGTGTCGTTTGGGTTCCATCATGGAACATTTGGATTTCGTATTTACTCTCCCTATGTTTCTCTACATCTACGTCTTATCTTCAGACAACGGTGGTTGTTGAAGAAGCCCTTGCTCATGTTTCACCTTATGGCTTGCGGAACTGAACTTTAAGAACCATTCCGGAACTGGGAGTTTTGGACTTTGTCACACACATTCAGCTTTATTCCCTGAACTGCTGGAATGGCATGCAGTAGAGCTACAAGGAGGCTGCAGGATTAGCAATGGATGTGATGATACAGCAGCCTGCCAGAAGGAAGGACACCATTTTATCACCAACGTCTTAGCTAGCTTTACAACAACAGTGGTCAGGTGTAGCAAGGAAACAGGCCTTTCAACCTACCAAGTCCTCATTGACCATCCAGCACCCATTTACACTAATCCTACACAAATCCCATTTTATTATCCATACATTTCACTTCATTGTCCCCAACCCCCCTCACTTTCACAACATTATGGGCAATTTACAGTGACCAATCAATCTACCCACCCACGCATCTTTAGGATGTAGGAGGAAACCACAGCACCTGCAGGAAACACATGTTGTCACAGGGAGAAAGTGCAAACTCCACTCAGACAATACCAGAGGTCAGGATTGAACCTGGCTCACTGGAGCTGTAAGACAGCAGCTCTACCAGCTGTGCCACTGTGCTGGGAAGCTGCACCACTATGTTGCATCTTTCCAGTCACTTGACTGTAATGCCAAAAAAAGGTTTAATGTCTTGACCCCTAATATAAGACACCAAACACATTACACTCTGTTTAGCTCCACATTTCTTATAGCCCCAGCATTTACAACCCTCTACCATCACCACCCATGACCATCTAATTATCAGCACCCTGGAGCACAATTCACTTGCTACTTACCTTAGTCATGCTTTCCCCTCACCCTCTCACACTTCTGAGACCTTTCACACAGAAGCTTGTCCGTCCAAACATGCACATCTTTTTCTTCAAGTTAACACGATCAGACTCTTTTCATTCCTGCTTGCATTATTGGAAGCAGGTACCACAGGACAAGAATCTATACATGTTCTGTCCCTCTGGAAAGAGATCCTCAATGATGTTGTTAGAAGTTTGTGTTCTGAATATGCTGGATATTGCAATGTTACTCTGTCTTTCTTCTCCCAAAATATCATTCTCACACACTATTTTCAGCTGTCAGTTATCTGTTTACGTTGGTGCTAACTATCAATTTTTCTTTCCCTTTCAGATCCTGAAGCCTCACAGGGCACAGCTGACTGGAGAAAGGCAACAATATATTCCAGTAAATACTACATCACTGATCTTCTACCAAACCAAATGTCTCTTGCATGGTTTGGAGGCTGCTGCAGAAAGGTCTGTGGAAACACAAGAGACTGCAGATGCTGGAATCTGGAGCAAAATAACAATCTGCTGGAGGAATTTAGTGGGTCGAGCAGCATTTGTGGGGGGGGAAAGGAATTGGCGATATTTCGGGTTGAAAGCCTGCATCAGGTTTTGCTCTGGAAAGGTCCCTGCTGGGAAATTTACTAAGTACAAATGCACAGGGCAGGTGGGTAAGACAATCTAAGAAGCAAGATACCTGGGGACAACCCTATATCCTAGTTCTCCTGCAGAAGATCTACTCAACAGAAGAGGACTGTGTATACTGTAGAAATATTTAGCTCCCTGCATTGCTTGCCACCAAGCTTCTGCACAATAGTATAGAGCATGGAGGAGACCAACTCCAATTTGTGCAGAGTTTTCAATTGTATATCATCCAGTATATGCAGTCAATAGTGGAGACAGTCGACAGTAGGTTTATAATTGACCCTACGCTGATGGATCCTCTGGCAGCAGTCCCGTCAACTTAGTTGGAAGCTCAGACTAACATCACCTTAGCCCTGGGCTCCAATATGATTTGCATTTCTCAAAGCACAATGAGCAGTATTTTTGGGTTTGAGTGTGTCTCATAAAAACATAAGAAGCAGAAGCAGGGTTAGGTCATACAGCCTCTAAAGTCTGCTCTGCCATTCAAGAAGATCACGGATAATCCTGTGCCTCAAATCCACTTCCCTGATCTCCACATCCTCTGACTTTCTTCTTAATCCCCAAAAGTCTATTGTTCTCCATTTTGAATACACACAATGACTGAGCATCTAACAATTCTCTGAGACAGACTCTTCTAAAGATTTGCAAACCTCTGCAAAAAGAAGTGTCTCATCTCAGTCCTAGATGGCAGTCACCTTGTTCTAAGACTATGCCCTCACCTCCCCAAATCCTAATCTCTCCAGCCTGTGGAAACATCTCATCAACCCTTATCATCTTTAATGCCTCAGTGAGATCACCTCTCATTCTTTTAAATTCAGTGAGTCTAGATCAACCTTGCATAATATTACATCATAAAACAACAGCCTCATCATAGTGAGTCCACACGGTATTGACTCTGAAGCAAGAGTGGAGACCAAAACTCAACACTGTTCTTGTAAATTACACTGAGAACACCAAGGTGTACCCCATAGGTGGGATTGCTTCTATGGTGAGACAAATGTTGTGGATTAACGGAATTCCTGTTTCTTCCACCTTATTCTCAACTAGTGACATTCAGGAGGCTTCAAAAGAAATTGAGCAGCTTATCCTCTTCATTACTATAGCCCCTGGGACAAAACCTTACAGAAGCACTAGACTTGGTAAGGGGGCACTTAAGACAGCATCCATGTAATCTGATCAGTGCAATTGCATGTGCCTTTTAGATGTGGTTTCTTGATTTTACATACAGAAGAAACATTGATCCAGGAAATTTTGGGGAACAGAAACTAATAGTCTGATATCTCCAACCTTTCTTACTCACCTTTATACTATTTTCTCGCTATATCCTTTCATTCACTCTTCTTCCTTTACTTTCACTGAGCAGTGGTTCTGTTGTATTGTTTGCCTTTTGTCTTTTTATTCTTCAGTTTCTCAGACTCACTATGTGGACATTCCTTCACCAATGACATGCACTTGATTCTTCATCACCATCCTCTTCATCATGACCATGCCCCTTCCTTCATTACAATCTCTCTTCAGCCAACTGACTGCCTCAGGAAGCTGACCATGTTCAGACTGCACTGATAGATCAATAATAATAATTTGTCAAAACTAAAGGTATCCACAGTCATTTGCATGCTTGACATTTCTGTAAGTTAGAACATACTCTGAATAGTTATGTCACAAAACTGGCTGACCGCTGTTGGACACAATATCTCTGGGCTGGTTTTAGTAAAACAACTTGCATGGTTTTCCACCTAGATAATGCCAGCAGCTGGATATCTAGCTGAATGGCCAGAGGCTGAGGCACAATGCACAGCCTGTTTACCAAGATTAATGAAAGACTGGAGACTAAACTGCTTGTTCACCTGGAAAAGGCAGCACTGAGTGTCAAGACAAGCAACTATCTCCTTAACAAACTGTCTGGGTAATCATGTAATGGGTGAACCTTAACCCTTAAGACATCAGCTCTCACCAGACAGATTAATTTGAAAGGTTTACAATCAGTTTCCATAGACTGCAAACTTGTTGCTGTGCAGCTATAGTCAATGATGAATTTAATCTTGGGAATTCTCCAAATGACTCCTCAGCTGCAGCTCCCAGTGCTGTACAATGTTGTTCCCTCTGCTCTATGATGAGAAATTGCAGTCATAAGCTATTGGGGTGGTTGCATGCAATCTAAATCTGCCACTGAATAACAATACCTTATATCACATTTACACTCATTGCGGTCCAAGCTGCTAGTCCAGCATTGCATAGCAGACATACTTTGATGGAAAGAATGGTGCTTGGCGTCACTACCTGATAAGTTCCTTGTCATCACTCCCATAGCCTGTCCACAAGGCTGTAACCTATCATGACTCAATAGACCTTGCGAAATAGGCTTTGACTGCACAAACTGCACATGCCAACTGATATACAATTTCATGGCTTGGATATTATGCACAAGCTACCTCTTCCATTACAGACATGCATTCAGTCTTCCATCATCACCCCCAATCAGAGTAGGTGGTAGAGAAGGGGAGAGTTTTAATGAGGGAGCTCTAGGTTAGGGACCTAGACAGCTGTTGGCATGGCTGCCAATATGGAGAAGAGATGAATAACAGGGTTGTGCAAGAGGCCAGTATTAAAAAAGCACATGGGTCTTGGCATGGGGTATAGCTGGAGAAGTTTACAGAGCAAGGGAGAGGCCAAGCCATGGAGGAGGATGAAAAGAAAATGAATTTTTTCCAAGGTCCAGGAGCCAATGTAGGTTCATGAGCTACAGGGCCTGTGGTGTTGACGTGTGGTGAATTTTCAATAACATTCCAGTGCAAAAGCATGCTTGATTACAAAACAAAAAGCTCTGGACAATTAAATAAATAATGGTAAAAATGTTTTTAAAACACTTTGGATAGTTTTTTTTAACCATATCCTGGTTCATTTTGGTATCAGGTGTGGCACAGTACCTTGGACAAGCTCGCAAGCTACAGTGTGCATGCAATCCTCAATGTCGGTTTGAAATCAGATATTATTGGTTTTGCATACATACATTGTAATGGGAAAGTCAAGACCGAAATAAGTTGCGGGTAAATCATATTAAGGAAATGTTTATCAGTTTTAGTCAGGAATCATGAAATGTGGCTTGTGCTCAACATTTGCACCACTTCACTATGACAGGCACAACGTCTAACAGTTTGCAAGGCTATCACTGGCACTCTCTTCTTTCTTGCAGGTGCAAGTGGTTTATAGCACAAGGTAACAGATAGCAACTGGTTGAAGGGCAGGCATCATTAATGAGATGTTGTCTGAAAGCCTCACATCTTTTCTCTATGGGAAGGAATCGGCAGTTGATCTGAGGAGTGAGAGGCAAGTGTAGATGCTAGCAGAAACATTGCTGAAGATTTTTCCATACCTTTTCCTCTCCATTTCATCCTACACATTCTGCATGTTCTTTCAACAGCTAGTTATTTCTCTCTTCTTATCCTTGAATAGAAAAAAAACACCTGACTGACTTTCCCTTTTATCTTAAGGAGCAGTAAATTTTAGGGAAGAGGAGAGCAGCTTGCTTGAGGTTATACTTACATGATCTGATAGTAAGCACCAGTTTAGAAATTGCCTGTGTGCCATTCTGCAGAAGGAGATCTTCACTGGTTGAGTTACGAGACATATGTATGCAAAATTTAAGGCAGAGGGATAGAACTGTACAAAACAGACTCACGGGTGGACAAGATTATATCTCAGTGCACCTGCAGAGAAACTCAAATATTGACACAGAAGGCTCAAGCTATGAAAGAAATTTATTGGCCTCATACCAATAAGTAATAGCTGCACTGGGAAGCCTGCCAGGTAGCTTGCGTGCAACAATTCAGAGCTTGGAAAAGTCTAGCTCCAACTTGAGTCATGGCTTTATGCAGAACATTCCATCATCCATGGGGCGAGGGGTGCTCCAACCTTGCTGGAGCCTCCACTAACAACACTGACAGCTTCCATAGCAACCACGCTGCTTGTCATGCAAACTCAGATTGCTGCTCTCATGGCTCCAGGAACCAACATTATTAACAATTTCAACCATTGCGTTACTCATGCATCTGTTCTCCCAAAGAGCTATAGGAGGGATGCATTGACTCCATGGAAGAAGATCCAAGGTGACAATATTCACCCTGTTACCCAGTCTACCATTGTCCTCATCATTGCCACACCTCCAGTTGATACATTTTGCACATGACATGCAAAATGCAGTGGTCAGAGGTAGGACACTCAAAGTGGCCTTCTGATGGATTTTCCACTAACATTCAATTTCCCAAGTTTTGATCACTTGGGATACACCTTGTTGGAACATTAGGATAAGTAAATGAAAACACAAGGTTGTTTGTCATTCTGCAAGGTGCCAATTATCATGAGGAAGCATGGTCTTGCAGTTCTTCTCAATTGCTGCTAATATGGCCCTTCTGAATCTGGACTTCAGGACTGAAATTAAATGGTGCTTGGATGTCATAACGGCTTTAAGGATGGTATTTTTAGGAGAAAAGTGTGGTTCAGGTGAAGCAGTCTTTTTTAAGTTGATTTCCAACAACTCCATGGGTAGAATGAGTGCTCGCTGTTGCTTTAACTGTTTCTCATGGCTCTCACTCTGTTAGCTGCCCAGGAGGACTCATGAAATATCCCTTGTTGTGAAATAGTGTTTTGTTGGGCTGCCTGGAATACAAGTGAAAAAGAGGAATGTTGCAGAATAAAATCGTAATGGCTTCAGCCTGGAAATTAGGCACTGACCTGCACGCTGCATGAAGAAGAAAAGTGTCATTCTGCTGAGAAATATATCCTGTTAGATATGGGGAACATGCTGACCAAAGTGAGTGCTGTATATGTTCCCTTGGATTTTGAGAACTGCATTGTTGAGAATGCCCAGTCCTGTTCTACTTGGCATATTAGAAAGATTTCTATTTGAATAGAAAAAATGCAAACCTAAAAAAAATGACTTTACTACAGTTTAATTATATTAAGTACATTGTCTCTCTCTTTAATATTGATTTTAAAAGTCCTATAAGCAACAGGCGCAGTAGCGTAGTGGTTAGCATAACGCTTTACAGCACCAGCGAGCCGGGTTCAATTCTGGCCTCTGTCTGTAAGGAGTTTGTACGTTCTCCCTGTGACTGCATGGGTTTCCTCCGGATGCTCCGGTTTCTTCCCACATTTCAAGGACATACAGGTTAGGAAGTTGTGGGCATGCTATGTTGGCACCGGAAGCGTGGCGACTCTTGCAGGCTGCCCCCAGAACACCAGGCAAAAAGATACATTTCACTGTGTGTTTCGATGTACATGTGACTAATAAAGATATCTTAAAGATCTTAAAAAAATAATCTTCAAATGCGAGGTTCCTAAGTTTTCTCTGTATAATGCTGCTCATGTCAGATTAAGGAAGGTGCTTCACTGTTGTCCTGTTACAAGTTCTCACAGATGCTGATACTTAGTCTAGCAGCTGTGCCACCGGTAGTTAGTACTTAAAGGGAGTTACCAAAGTACAATCAATATCTTCCTGCTATTGGAAAGCGTCACTGCTTAAATAATGTTTCTGTGAGGATGGGACAGGAGTCGGAGAATGTTATCAGGTGAAGAAGCAGGAGGCATGTTCTTTAGGGGCTATGGAGACTCTTCAGGGCTACAGTGAGGCATATCTAGCAGGATGCTGCCTGAAGGCTGCGGGTGTGGGGGTGGTGGGGGAAGGTGGTGGGGGTTGGTGTCTGAAAGGAGTAATGTTACACGTGCATTCTTTGAATGTCTGCATTCTGGGCAAACCTACAATTCCAGTATATACTCTTGCCTTCTCCTCCTGCTCCTGAGGACTAAAGAAAAAGCAGCTGAAGTCTTCTCTCCTTGACTTTGGAGAATGGCTGACCTACCTAATGCAGCAGTGAGCATCGAACTGAGAGATAGTTCAGAAATCAGCAGTAGCCTGTAATGATCCTGAGGTGAGGAAGCTGAGAGTCACTGTGGACCTGACCAAAGACATTTGGAAACTATTGGAAAAAAATAATTTTAAATATTCAAAAATATTAAGAAGTATATACATTTATTTAAAAATCCATGAAACTGCTGATAATTAATTAAAATAAATATGTTGTGAAAAAAATAAACAATAGTCTTACTAAAGTTACCTTTTAAATGGAAATTGGAAACCCCATTCAAATGTTCGATACTGTATAAGTGTTATGCTGAAGTCAAAATGAAGGGTCTCGAACCAAAACATTGACTGTCCATTTCCCTTGCTGAGTTCCTCCAGCATTTTCTCTGTTGCTTATAAGTGTTAGGCTGAAGTCAAAATGAAGGGTCTCGACCCAAAACATTGACTGTCCACTTCCCTTGCTGAGTTCCTCCAGTATTTTCTCTGTTGCTTAAGTGATATGCTAGATTTGCTCGCAATGTTTGGTGTAAGGCTGAGGAGCTGGACATCAAGTGTATCCATGCCTGTGCTCCCCTTCTCCCCCATTACTCTCACCCTGCCACCCCCACCCCATCACTGTTACTCAATAATTTACAGAATGTTCCTGGACTCAGTGGCGAGTCCAGGGATGGAACGAGGTGTCAGATACACGAGCAGCTGATGTCTGGCGTGTTTCTAATTTCTACTCTGCGTTCCAGTTCGCACAGCTCACTGTCAGTGTGATCTGGCCCACTTACATTGGAGTCTCATATTCACTGAGAAGTCAAAACTAACCAATCGTAAATGTATGTTTAGCTGCATTCAAAAATCTGAAAATATGCATCATGTCAACACTTAGACACATTGTGAGTTTCTTGTTCTCCTGAGACCATTTGTGGCATCCCTTTGTCGTGTATCTCCACTTTGCATCTTCCAGGAGATTGTGTCCCTGATCTGCAACAATCACGACACTATTAGATGTTTTCATAAAACAGTTTTGTCTCTTTGAACACCACTGGAGAATCTAGTGCATTCATGTCTTATCTCTGAGACCATTTTTGGAGAAACCTGTTCACTGTACATATGTTACATTTTACCTGTCTTGTGAGCTTTGCTTCTGTTCTCACAGTACCTTACAGAATCATCAACTCATAGAACATAGAACAGTATAGCACAGGAACAAGTTCTTCAGCCCACCATGTCTGTGCCGAACATGATGCCAATTTAAACTGCACGTTTATCTGCACATGGTCTTTATCCCTCAATTCCCAGCCTGTTAATGCCACTTAAACATTGCTATTGTATCTGCTTCCACCACCTCCCATAGCTGTGAGTTCCAGGCACCTACCACTCTCTATGTGAAAAAATTGCCATGTAAATCTCCTTTAGATTTTTCCCCTCTCACCTTAAAGCCATGCCTTCTAGTATTTGGTATTTCCATCCCTGGGATTTTTTTGCAAATCTTTAGATCTCATCTTTGGTTTGAAAATCAAAAATTGCAATTACTGCAAATCTCAAATAAAAACAGAAAACATTGGAAACATTCAGCATGCCAGGCAGCATCTATGGAATGAGAAAAAGAATTAATGTTTCAGGTCAATGATTCTTCAACAGAATAAGGAAATAAAGAAAACAAGTTTGTTTCTGGAACTGCTAATTAACTTGTTTTCCCTCTTTCCCAGTTCTGATGGAGGGTCTTTGACCTGAGATGTTAACTCTGTTTCTCTTTCCACAGATACTGCCTGATTTGGTGAGTGCTTCTGACATTTTCTGTTTTTATTTCATCTCTCTTCTGTTTTTTTCTGATTTTGGGAGAGCAAACAAGGGTAGGACATAACAAGTCAGTGCTAGGGCCCTAGTGAGAATTGATGAACAGAGGGACCTTGGCATCCATAGATCCCTGAAAGTGGCAGCACAGGTGGATAAGGTGGTGAAGAAAGCATATGGGATATTTGCCTTCATCAGCCGTGGCAAAGAATTTAAGAGCTGAGTCATTCGGCCAACTTGGAGTATTGTGTGCAGTTCTGAGTGTCACACTACAGGAAGGATGTGATTGCCCTGGAGAGGGTGCAGTGGAGATTCACCAAGATGTTGCCTGGATTGGAGCATTTCAATTATGAGGAGAGGCTGGATAGGCTGGGTTTGATTTTCCTGGAGCAGAGGAGGCTGAGGGGTGACCTGTTAGAGCTATATAAAATTATGAGGGGGATAGATAAGGTAGGGAGTAAAAACCTTTTCCTGCATAGTGGGGGATGTCCAGGACAAATGGCATAGATTTAAAACAAGAGAGAGGAGGTTCAGAGGGGATCTAAGGGGGAATTTTTTCTGCACAGAGAGTGATTGGAGGCTGGAATGCGCTGCCTGAACAGGTGGTGGAGGCAGATACTCTCACAACATTTAAGAAGCATCTGAAGAGAGAAGTACTTGCATCACCAAGGCATAGAAGCTATGGAACTAACACAGATAAATGGGATTAGTGTAGATAGGTACAAAGGGGGGCATGGACGTAGTGAGTTGAAGGGCCTGTGTCTGTGCTGTATGACTCTATCTCTGAAAGGTTAGATTAAATGACTTAAAGTGGTAGTTAAAAGCCCATTATGCTTCTTTGTCTGTGCTATGTGTTGCTAGTGAAAGGTCAGACTATACTAAGAAAAGGAGAAAACTGAGGCAAAATGATGACAGGCAGAAGTCGATAGTCCTGACAGAGATAGAAAGACATGATGAGTTTTTGAGTCCAGAAAGCTTCAGCATGCCCAGTGGAAGATGACATGTTGTTTCTTCAGTCTATGTTGACCTTGCTGTCACAGTTCAGGAAGCCACAGGCAGGTAGATTGGTATGGGGGTGGGGTGGTGAATTAAAATGGCGGGCAATCAGAAGCCTAAGGTTATGCCTGTGGACTGAATGCATGTGCTCCACAAAGTGATCATCCAATCTGCATTTAGTTTCTCCAGTGTGGAGGAGGCCACATTGTGAACACCAAATGCAGTACATTTGATTGAAAGAAGTGCAAGTGAATCGCTGTTTCATCTGGAAAGATTGTTTGGGTTCCTGGATGATGGGAAAGACAGGTGGCATGGCAAGAGTGCCATTTGACAGTGAGTGGTTGGAGGGGACAGAATTGCGGACCAGAGAGTCACAAAAGGCGTGATCCCTACAAAATGCTGAATGGGGAGGGGAGGGGATTCTGTGTCTGATGGTGGGATCTTGTTGGATCTGATAGAAATCATTAAGAACAATCTATGGAATGCAGACGCTGGGGAGGTGGAAGATGAGGATCAGGTGACTTTGTTCTTGGTCTGTCCAGGAGGAGAGGGGTGAGGTCAGAATGCAGGGAATGGATAAGAAAACCATCCGTTCATTCACCTTTTCTCTTCTCGCCACCCAGAGACCCAGTCTTTCCAGGTGTAGCAGGGAGTCACTTGTATTTCTTCCAATCTAGTGTACTGCAATCAGTGTGAATGATAGGGTCTCCTCTACGCTGGGGAACTCAAATGCAGATTGGAGGATCACTTTGCAGAGTACCTGTGTGCATCTTTAGCATAGTCCTGAAGGTGATGGTGGCCCTACCATCCATAATGTAATCATTACCCTCACAGCTATTAGACACACTGCTGGTTTTGTAAAGAGCAGGAGATCAGGGGAAAGAGGATTAGGAGAAGCTGGTTGTTTATAAGAACTGCCTTTTTTGCAGACCAGTGAGGCTGAAAATCACAGTGGAGACAAAGTTTGGCATCATCTGGGGTAGTATTACTCTCAAAAAAGGTGCTTTAGAAACAAAAATTCCACCAAAAATATTTCTCAGAGGTATTACAGTACCCAGAAATGGGCACAATATTTCTCAACTCCGACTTAAACCAATTTTCTAGAGGCAGCACTAATTTTGTTGTGAGATGCAAGTTCTAGGCATGGAATTCAGCAAAGTCCAAATGGTTATAAACTGCTTGCCTTATAGATCAAGACATTGTACTCTATTTATTCTAATTGAGAAATTTCAATGTCAATGTGAACATGTTATGGTCAATTTTAGATTGCTACGTGACTATTCAGTAAGGTAGGATTTGGACGCAGAAGTCACTAGCCTTGATTTGTAGACCCTCCCAGTTTTCCTGCTCTGATTGGGTGTAATGTTACAATGTAATCGCTTGCCACCACCAGTATCAGAATCATTATGCTCTGCGGTATATTTCAACGTCTCCTTGAAGAGAGGCAACTGAGTGACCGGGAATGTAAAGCCACGACAGGATGAGGGATATGCAGCAGTGGCAACTTTGCTGAACCCGGTCTGGGCCCTTTGAGCTGGTGCTGCTATTACATCAGTTTACTTTTTTTAATAGGCCCAAACTACAGTTCCAAATCATCTTGTCCTTCAAATGTCTTCAAATATTATCTCATGCTCATTTATACTGTGCTCCTGTTCTGTTGTAATCATGACAAATAAATAGTCAACACACTGTTCAAATTAAGTGACATGCTATCAACTGTTTCTTTTCTTTTAAAGAATATGAAATGTTGGCTTTGTGTTCCCCCTCGATACTTATGTGCCTGAGCTGGGTTTCACGTGTGATACCTAATCTACCACTCCTAAATGATTCAGTTCTGGAAGGAGTAAATATACTGGCTGGCTGCATAGTTTCTCACAGCCTGAAAGCATTCGGACGTCCTTGCTCTGAGCACTGCCAGAGGCCTATCTCCAAATCAATTGTTCAGAATTAGCGGATTATTGCAGAAGGGCATGAGGCTATTCAGCCCATTGAATCCATGCTGGCTCCCTCTGGAGAGTTCTGTTCATTCCCATTCCTTATTCTTTCCCTATAGTTCTGTAAGTTACTTTTCCTCAAGAGTCCATTCAGTTCCCTTTTGAAGGAAGACAGAAAATGCTGTAAACATTCAACAAGTCTGGCAACATCTGCAGAGAAATAAATGGGGTTAGTGTAATGTGATGAAATGTCATCAGTCTGAAACATTAACTGTGTTTTTCTCCACAGCTATTGCCTGACCTGCTGAGTATTTTCTATTTTATTTCAGATTTCCAGCATACTCTTGGATCTGTTTCAAAAGCTATGGAGTCTGTTTCTATGTGCATATGCAAAGCAATTTATCTCCTCATTGCAGCTAAAAAAGTAAATGCCTCTTCCTCTCACTGAGTAGCCCACAACAATGGGATGATGGACTTATTGCCTTTAGCCTTTTGTTTTTGTGCAGGCACAGTGTGTGCCATTACCAATCGACTTGCGACTCATCTAATATTGGCCTTGCACCTCATTCCAATAACACGGATGTGTTTCCAGTGCTATCAGTGGCTGGTTGCCCATTGCCACTGAATTAATTGCTGCTTGCTATCCTTACTGGCAGTGAATCCTTAGCTCTGTCCTGAGGTGGAAGGTGACACGTGGGGACAATCATTGGCAGACAATGGTGTCCTGGAGTGTTGTGGATTCAGGAGAACTTTGCTTCTTACTAGGCTGAATGCTTCATCAGGTGCTCATCAGGTACCTCTGACAGAGGTGTTTTAAAAAAAGAACACATGCAATGCATCCAATACCTATTGTAGGCATTCGCTATGGATACCTGAAGAAAAGCCTTATGCAATATAGGTTAGCTCTCTTCTGGAAGGATGGACCGCAAGAATGAGGTGCCCATTCTGGAGGAAAATTGAACTGCTGCAAATCAATCTAATTCTGCATGCAATGATAGCAGGCCCAGAGATAATGCATTTATGAACAAATGTAAATAATCCTGTGGTATAGTCCACAACGACATCACTATTATGATGTAATCAGTGCTGGTCCAGAATGAAATACCCATTCTTGCGTTGAAGAACCTCAGAGACATGTAGCTTTTATTGCGTTCACTAGCATTTCCAGCATAATCTAAGGTCCGCCTCAAATATAGTACAATTGATGATAAAGATAGCCTTCAGTGTTGATGTGGAATCATACTGGTGTAAAACATCATTGAGGGAAAGAACCATCATTGCACTTCCAAAGGATTGCCCCTACATTATGTTCCTCATGGAATGTCAGGAAAACTGAGTGGTTGTGGGATGAAAGCAAAAACACAGCAAAAGATGTCCCAGGATATCAAAACCCTGGAACAAAGGCTCAGTGCCAGCAGATCTATTCAGAATGAGAGAAATATAGGCAACAGTCATCACTCTTAAATCTACACCAACTGAGCTTAAAGCAAGACAGGACGTGTTATTCTGCAATATAGTGAAACACAGCGGCTGCACAATGCAAACACAGAAGTCTTGAGTAAAGGGGAACAATTTTGGCAGAAAAAGACAGAAAATGGTGTTTCACACAAAAGGTAGCCTGTTGGATATATGACAATGCCTGTCAATCTTTCATGTCCTTCAAGGAGCGGATGTAAATGTTTTTCATTGCCAATAATCTTTTTGTGGTGGAAGAGCTGCATTGAATGCTGCTCGAACAGAATGAAAGTGATTTTACATCCAGAAGATGTTTTCACTTTATAACATATACTAACTCTGCAGACAGCTAAAAACATCCCATTAGGAGAAGAATTACAAAAGACAGTAAAGTACTTCGACCAACAGCTGTTTGATATAGTAGGGAGCTATGATTTTGGTAAAAGCAATTAGAAAGTGGGGGAGCCAGTGAGTGATTACATCATCACACTGAAAGACCTATCAGCCTCTGCAGCTTTTGGGCCATTATGCAGAGAAGCAGGTCTAAGGTAGGAGAGAATCCAGTCTAAGCTCTCAGGAACAAAAAGCCTTGTGCTGGATTTAATTTATAGGACTGCAACTTCCATGTAATGACTGTGTACACATGTGAAGAGTATTTACATGCTTGTTTTCAAAGAGGGAAAGTATTGTGACTTTACTTATAACTTTATTAAAGCATGTGATATGGAATAAAATGATGCCATCACTTGTAATAGTGATGTCAACACTCCTTGCTGTTCAACTGGATAAAGTCAAAGTCATAGAGGCATATGGCTCGTAAACAGCCCTTAGGCTCAAGTCCGCACCGATCATCAAGCAATTATTTACACCAGTCCTATATTAATTCCATTTTATTCTGCCCACATTCCCATCACCTCCCCCCAGATTCTACCACTCATCTACACACGAGGGGCCATTTACAGAATCTAATTAGCCGAACAACCTGCACATCATTTGGATGTGGAGGAGACGGGAACACCTGGAGGAAACCTGCACTGTTTCAGGGAAAACTCCAAATTCCACACAGACAGGATTGAGCCAGGTCATGTCTTGAAGTTCCAGGTGTCCTGTATATATTGTCGCACTTAGAACTTACCAGCACTCCCAGCATAATCAAGGGTCCATCTCAAGATATATTACGTTCCCTCTTTCCTGCATGGTAAGCTGTAACTTCATTTGATCTCCATTTTTCTTGAAATATGATCAATTTCTGCCCCTCTCCTCCAGCTACTTTCACCAGCTTTAGGTGGGAGACAGTGTCCCAGCTTTCAAAAGAAGATTGAGCTTTAAAATGGCCTAAATCTTTTGCTGAATGTTCCACAAATTTTTTCCTCCCAAAGCAACCTCCACACTTCATCAGTATTTAGTTGGTCCAGAGCTTCAATTTACTCTTTAGTTTTCAAGATGCAATTAACTGTACACTTAACATGAAGGATTCATTGATGTTCACCCACAACAGCAACTGCAACCCCCATGTATATAGCAATTTTAGTCATAAAATTTCACCAAACCAATATCAAACAGAGCAACATAATGAAATGTTATGACAATTGATCAAAACTTCCTCTTCCCTTTCAACATTCTGAAGGGAATGTTCCTCCTAGCAATCCTTAGTTCACTTTTTCATCTCCACCAAAACTCATTGCTCTTCTCACGGCACCTTTCCACGTGACCTCAGGAGATGCAGCACTTGCCCTTTTTACCTCTTGCCTTCCCACTGTCAATGAGCTAATCAGTCCCACCAGGTGAAATGATAATTTATTTGTGTTTCTTCCAATTCTGAATGGTGCATGCAGTGCTTATGATGTGCTCTTCTCTCCATTGGAGAAATCAAGCGGACACGGGGTGACTGCTTTGAAGAACACCACTATTCACTTTGCAACCCTGAACTTCTAGTTCTCTGTCACTGTAATTCTCCCTTTCACTTTGACCTCTCTGTCTTTGGCTGGTTATTGCTGTTCAAAGTAAGTCCAATGACAACTCAAGGAACAGATCTCATCTTCTGACTAGGCATGTTATACCTGTCAGGACTTAACATTGAGATCAACAACTTCAGGTAACCAGCCTTTCCAGCTTGTAGCAGAATAGACCAGTTGTGATGAAAGGTCATCAACCTGCATTGCTAACTGAATTTTTCTCTGACAACAGGTGTCTAAACTGCTAGATATTTCCAGCATCCTTTTATGTCAGACTTGCAGCAACTCAGTGTTTTATCAGTGACAGCTCAATCAGTTTTGTTTTATTGTTCCTGTACTCATTCATCTTGTTCTATGCACATCTCCTCCAGCTGCAATTAACAAAGTATACACCACCCTCTCTCAGCTAGCATCAAGACTATTTATGTCATTCAGTCTCCCTTGGTCTCTTACTTGTTCCAGATATTCCTTTGTTCTCTCTATCCCTTCCCCGTAACTTGAAACACCTTTGATTTATAACATATTGTACTTCTGATGAAAGGTCATTGACCTGAAACAGTAACTCTGTTTCATTCTCCAAGACTGCTACCTGGCCTGCTGAACATGTCTAGCAATTTCTGCTTTTATTTCAGATTTTGAACATCTGCATTTTTTTTGCTTCTCAGTGACCAAAAACTTAGTCAATGAGGTACATTTGATGCAGCTCAACTTAAATGAGAAGAGGAGGTTAGAGAAGGAATTATGGAGCTTGGGACCCAGACAGCTGATGGCACAGCTGCCAATGTTGGAGCAATTAATATCAGCAAGATGCCAGAACTGGAGGCAATATGTGCAATGATGTCATTGCATGATTCATGAGCAGCCTGAGACCTAATTCTCTGGAAAATGTTGCTCATGTAACAGCAAGGAGGAAAAGTATTGCTTTCCCCATTCCCAAACAATCTCAAACATACCTGATATCTCAGAAATGTCCAAGTGGAAAAGCTTTTCCAAATGGGTAACCCAAGTTTTGTTGGTCATAGAATTAAAAAGGTCTGCAGCTGTGATCAATTTTCTTGTCAATGAATATGGAATAAGATTGTTCAGTGCATGGGAACTTACATTACAGAATGAAAGGGAGACTTATAGTGGTGGGATTCGAATTGGATCGTTGGCTTCATGAAATTCAACTTTACATGCTCCAAATCCTGAGTAAATATTAAGGCTGAGGTTTATCCTTTCATCTCCTTTATATCTGGTGGCTATTAATGACCCATTTAGCTTAATTGTGTGTTGTTACTCTTGCTTATTTCAACAGGTTTAAGGATAGTCAAAAAAAATAACCAAGTCACTTTATCTTATGATGCCTGAAGATTTCCCTGCTTTTGTTGCTTAAAAATAAAAACTGAAAAGTACTTGAGAAAAAAAAAACACAGGTTTTTAGATTTCAATTAAAAGAATATTTTAAAAGATCTGCTTGTCATGTCTTCAGTGGTTGTGTGAGTTGTGCAACTCTGCTCAATGTTACAATGTACAGAAAATACATATTGACACTAGAGAGTGAATAGAAGTCTCTAATTTCATCAAGGCATTTGGATAGCATCATTAGCTGTGTAACTAAAGCTGGGGTAGCTTAAAATTATGATTGGATCACTATATATCCTATTTATTATTCAATCCAGTAGCAGATGTTAAGGATGTTGATGCTTAATGTAGCTGATGTGGAATATCTGTAATGAAGGATTAAAGATTGAAATAATCCATATATCAGGTAATCTACTGTTAATTACTGGAAAATAGCTGTCATTGTACAGAGGGTGTACATTAGGAGCCAGTAGTTTATGGTAAGTAAATGAGAATGATAACTGAATTTTGCTGGGCATGATGTTCAGGGTTTATTGTCTGTAGAAAACTAATCTAATCTCCAGAGACAGCTCTGTTTATACAACATAGATGATTAGTTTAACAAAATTGAGTTTAACCTTGAAACTGTTGTCAGGTCAATGGACATGGTACATTTCTATGTCAATCAGTTTTTAAGCTTTCTGTTCACATGTTGCTGTACAGCTTATGTAGTAACACTCTAGCACATCCAAAACTTGAGTGACTGTAACTAAGATTCTTCAAAATGCTGCCCAGGCATCTTACATGTTCTGAGTGACCTAGGTTACCCTGGTCCACTGATGCATCAAATTTAATCTCTTTAACATGCTCCCATTTTATAACCATCTGCAAAATCTACATTCTTCTGACTCTAGCACCTTGTGCATTAGCTCTTGCACACTCTACACAAAGCTTTGTCAACCCTGCCAACTCCTCCACTGCCAGGAGTATTCCAAATGCAAACTGGAGGAACAGCACCTCATTTTCCACCTTGGAACCTTGCAGCCTAATGGCACGAACATTGAATCCTCCCACTTTAGGTAATCCCCAACCCACCTTCCCCACAACCCCCACCCCCATCCCCCACCATGCTTTTTCTCTTCTTTCCTAGCCAATCTCTTTTTTTTTAACCTTTTTTTTCCTTTCTCTCCTTACCTTTGAACCATCCTCTGGTGGGTCTGCTCTACCCTCCTCCCCTGCACCTGCCTATCACTATCTCTAACCTGCACCTACCTATCAGCACCCTGTGCCCACCCCGTCTCCCCTCTTTTGTCTACCTATCACTGCTCTGCTTTTCCCTCCTATATATTGGGCTTCCCCTTTTCCTATCTTCAGTCCTGAAGAAGGGTCCTGACCCAAAACGTTGACTGCCTGCTTTTCTCCACAGATGCTGCCTGGCCCTCTGAGTTCCTCCAGCATCATAGTGTTTTTCACCACCACCTCTCCCTGGTTCTCAACAACCTCATGAAAACTCTTCTTCATGGTTGTTTGTTTTTGCTCTGATCATCTATTTCTGTGTCTCCACTTTCCTTGTGCTTTAATGTTAAAGACATAATGTCCTTGGAAGTTATTATAATAGAGCAGCTGATATGTCAAAAGATAGAAATAAAGCTGAACTCCATATGTTAACATTTGTAATGATAAAAAACAGTGGCTCTGCAAATGTTTTCCTTGTGGTAACTAAGTGCATGTGCTGCATCTTTGTACATTTGGTTCTATTAACTTCAAAGAAACCAGATGTCAGAAAGTGAGTACAACTGGCAGACAATAATCTCTCTCCCATTTAGTAATGGCAATCAAAACAAAATTGCTTCCATTTTGTTTCACCTTTTTGTTTGTTCTTCTGCCATTTTGGGAGTGGAATTTCTAAACATCAAATAAATGAAATTCAATTACTTAGTTGTCAATTTTATTCACAGGCAAAGAGGACACATCAAATGGCCCAGAAATGGAAAGGAAAAATGTATTCAACTTTTTTTTAATATTCTTATGCCCTTTCAATGCCAACCTTCATTCTTCCTCTGCTTTTGTGCACATTCATTCACTGCATGATTTTGGTTCCTCTCGATATAATGCCTTATTAACATACACTTTATTCAGTAAGGAACCATGATATGGCAGAAGGTTGCAACGAAGTCCAATGCTCTCCTCACCTTGTATGCACATCAAGCAAGGTTGGCTGCACCAAGGTAAGTTTGCTTAACCCAAGATAACGGATAAATGATGATTCTCAATGAGGGCGGTGAATGAGAATAACTAAACAAGCATAGAGCATTAAATAAAACTGGGGTCCTTCTGGATCATAGTTCAAGACATCATGGCATAAACAAATTGAGCAATTGGAAAGGGAGAGTTTAATAGATCTGAATAAAAGAATATATTAAAAAAGAAATGGAAAATATTTGAATGGGTACATTTTTAAAGGAAAAGCTACCCTAGCACCAATTGTAAAAACAAAATCTGATAGTGGGTCAGTTTAAATCATCCTCCATTAAAAAAACAATCTTTGGATATGAAAAGCTGCATGTATGTAGGTGGATTAAGTTGCTCTGACTCCATGAAAAGGCAGTTTGGGATGAGCTTGGATTAGATTGGATTGGAATGGAACTGATCACAGCACGGCACAGCACAGCAGGATCAGATTTGATTATAGGAAACATCAGAAACCAGCAGGTGGGATGGGGAGCAGGAAAATCAGAGAGGAGATTAGAGTAGATGAAGGCATCGATGGAAGGGAGGTAGATCACCTCAGATTAGCTTGGTAGCTGGAAGAAGCTGTCCTGTGCTTCCTAAAACACAACCTATGCTGGAAAAGTGCCAATTTGATGCATCTGGCAGTTGATGCATATCTCCATGTGGAAGGTATTTGAGAAAGTCCCACGAGATATATCAAGGAGGAAAAAACCAATGGGATCCAAGACAAAGTGACAAGTTGCATTGGCTCAAGGAGTAAGCAAAAGCGAATGCTAGATGGGAGTTTCAGTGACTGCGGGGTTCTCCGCATTAAGGTTGGAGAGTGGAATTAAGCACCTTGTTTTTCTTGATATATATGTTAAAGGCCTGTGCTTAAATATAGGTGCCAAGATTAAGAAATTTGCTTATGATACCTAAACTGGCAATGTGATTGATGGTGAGAAAGAAAGACTTGGCTGCAGAAAAACAACAGCGGACTGGCTTAGTTGGCACAGAAATGGCAATTAGAATTCATTCCAAGAGACTCTGGTGTAATGCATTTGGGGATGTCAGACAAGGCAAAGGAATGCATAAGTGGCAGAATGCTAAGTGTAGAGAAATGGGGAATCTTGGAGGGAATTTCACAATTTCCTTAAGGTATTAGACAAATAGATAAGGTAATTGAAAATCAACAAAATGCAGATGAGGTATGAGGTGGTTTTTTCCCAGGTGAGGCAGAGATTCACATGCACTTCCTCCAATACGGTCTATTACACATGATGCTCATGTTGGCGTCCTCTACATTGGCAACACCAAGCACAGACTAGGTGACCATTTTGCAGAGCACCTGCGGTCTCACCACAACGGCCATCTTGAGCTTCTATTTGCATGTCATTTCAACTCCTCTTCCCATTCCCACACAGATCTGTCTGTCCTTGGCTTTCTCCACTGCCATGGTGAGGCCAAACGCTGACTAGAATAACAGCACCTTATATTTCACTTGGCCAATGGCCAATGGTATGATTATAAAATTTTCCAAATTCAGGTAACCCACTCCCCCTGTGTTCCTTTCCCACTCATACCAGTCCACCCAGGGCCTGTCTCCCTTTTGTTCACCTTTTCCATCCCTATCCCCCTCATTACAGGACTTTGCACCTTCCCCCACCTGGTTCCCATCTGCCCATCATCCACATATCTATCTACCTGGATTTCTTCTCCCTTCATTCAGCTTTCCTATTCTTTCTCCCATCCGGTTCCCATCTGCCCATCATCCTTCCCTTATCTGGTTCCACGTATCACCTACTAGCCGCTGTCTCACCCCTCCCTCTCACTTCTATATACCTTCCATCTTCCCTCTACAATCTCATTCCTGATGCAGGGTCTCAACCCAAAATGTCAACTATTGCTTTGCCTCCACAGGTGCTGCTTGACTTGCTGAGTTCTTCTAGCAGTTTGCTATTTTTTTGCTCCAGATTCCAGCATCTGTCATCTCTTGTATCTCCAAAAAATGCAGATGCTGGAAATCTGGAACAACAACATAAAATTCTGGAAACGCTTAGCAGGTCGGGCAGCATCCATGAAAATAGAAACAGAGTCAATGCTTCAGGTGAGAGACTCTCATTGCACCTCATGATGTGCCTGATGTTCTGGCGCCTGCTGCACCTGATACACTGTTTCTCCTTCCATGGATATTGCCAACCTGCTGTGTCCTTCCAATAATTTCTACTTTCATTACAAATAAATAAGATTGTTAAGAAGGCAACAAACTACAGGACAACATTAATGAACTTCCAAAGTGGGCAATATTTGTCCTATGACATTTAATGGAGATAAATGCAAGGTAGTACGTTCTGATAAGAAGAGTGGGGGAGGTGTCTTATAACTTGGAAGGTGTGAGTCAGTTGAAGTAGAAGAACAAAGGGATCTCAGAGTACAAATATGCCAATCATTGAAAGTTCTGCCATAGATTAACAAGCCCATTAAATACACAAACCAAGCACAAGGGTTATTTCTAGAGGGACAGAATTGAAAAGTAGATAAATTATGTTAAACCTATTTCAAGCCTTGATTAGAGCACACCTAGTGCACTGCAAGCAATTCTAGTTTCCCTATTGCGAAGGGGATATGGAGGCACAGGTGAGGATGCAAGGGGGAATTACAAGGATAATTCTAGAAAGGCAAGGGAAGGGTGAGGAGGCAGGGTCTATTTTTCTCTTTAGAAAAAAAATCTGAAAATTGATAGTGGATGCAGAGAGGATATTTTCACCTGTGGGGAATAGCATAACTAGAGGCCATCAATATAAGATAGTCACCAAGAAATCTGTTATGGAATTCAGAACAAATGTCTTCGGCCAAAGACTGGTGGGAATGTGGAACTCACTAATACAAGGCAAATTTGAAGTGCACAGTGTAGACACAATTAAAGGGAGGCTGAGTGCAAAGGGATTAGAGAGTTATGCTGGTAGATTTAGATGAGGAAAGAGAAGAGGAGATTTAAGTGAGCATAACGCTGACATGGAATGGTTGGGTGTACAGGACTACATCCTTTGTACTCTTTTATATTTGGGATACTTACTGTTCTTGGCTGAGGCATTGACACAAGAAATTCATGCCAGAAATTCTCATTATGTTAAAAAAGTTCTGAATAAGCACTTAAGAGCAATAACATACAAGGGTCTGGATCAAGAACAGGGAGTAACCCAAAAAGCTCAATTTTGCCAGCATGGAAACAAAGGGCCAAATGGCCTCCTTGTGTGCTGTAAATGTCTATGATTCTATGACTCAGAGGTCCCAGATGCAGCCAGCAATTCAGAATGCATCCTGATCAGCACGTTTGAATTACAAGCCCACCTCTCAATATAATTTACTCAACCCCTCTTCAACCCACCCGAGTTCAACCAGAAGTAGGCCTGTTCAGCCAAGAATCGGATTTCTCAACTATAATATGTAACACCTCCCGACTCCTCTCCTCTCCATCCTAAAGGAGTTCAAATTCCACCTCCCATCTCCCAATATATGATATAGTGCAGGTACTGTGTTTAAAATCTTGCTCCCCATGTAATGTTACACAAGATATAGCCTGAAGGCCTTGGCGATAAAGTCAAAAATAAATAGTGCAGAGGAAAGGCAATGTTGAATATCCACACAAATATCACATTCTAAGGTTAGTAAAAGACCTGTGAAGTATTGTAAACAGAAGAAAAAAAAATGTTATGCTAAGGTGTTTGAGGAAGTATTCATTTCAAATAAATATATTGAGTTGCAGGATTGATCTATGGAATTTTGAGGATCCTTTATAGTGTTCCCATGCTTTATAAGGTAGATTGCATGAACACATTCATTCACCCCATTCACTTCCTCCTGATTAAAATGCATTGTTAATTCATTAAACAAAGTAATTCAATAAGTTCTGCCATAATGAACAGAGCACTTATGATTTTCTCTCTCTGCTAAAGATCCTGACTCACAGTCGAGTCTGATTCCATGAGTCCTGGCTGTTTGCCAAGACCTCACCCATTCTTCACATGCAAGTGAACATCAGCAAAGAGCAAAGGAATTAAAACATGAGTCCACACACATGCACTTTCCAACAAGGATCACCTGATAGTGACAGGACCAGCAATCCTGGTTGATTTTTCTTACTTGCTGAGTCCAGGAAAATGTGGGACAAGCTACAAAATGTCCCAGTCTGTCAAACTCAGCAACTTTCTCACATGACTGTTTCACACTCTGTGGTGTTTTTACCTGCTGATTCAATGGAGAGCTTTGTGATCATGTGCCTTGAAGTGATTTAGGTCATTGCATTGTGGTATTTGCAGGACTAGTATTAGCTGATCTAAATTATTTTACCAAGTGCTGAAAGTGGCTCACTTAGACTTCATGCTTTGAGTCTCACAGTTTTCAGCTCATCATCAGAACTCAATTTCTTGCCGGCAATTTCTATTTACAAACATTAAAAATACTCACTGAATGTAATTTTACATTTATGAAGCAGGAAATTGCTGCTTTCATGACTTGTGTCACTTTTGATAAATTTAAGTCAGAACTTTCTTTTAGAGCCAAAAATGTGATTCAAACCTGATGTGATCAAACTCGCCAAATTGCTCTTGGCAGAGTCCTGCAGTGAGTTGTTGGAGTACTGTCACTGTTGACACTAACTGTGAGCCAGGAAGAGAATATAACATATTATTTCAATATGAAAACAATATTGAAAGGACTTTTTATACCCCAACTTTGTTTCTTACTCCTTCCAGCCCTAAAAACCACAGAACTCCCTCCAACCACCAACCCTCCCCCCACCCCATTCAAACTCAAATTTTCTGGTACCTTCAACTGAACAGGCTAATTCTTGCTCCCGTTGCCATCATGTCTCACATGACACATTCATTTCTACTCAAATACATAAATAATGAATGTATTCAAACACCACACATACACATGTACACACAGACACACACACACACACATACACAAAGATAGCACACATTTCCATTCATTTACACATAAAAATGCACACACTCACAACCACACATACTTATGCCTACATACAAATAAACACAAACGTTTGTTTAGGCAGACCCACTTCAGACAGACTCTCCAGTGCTTCCTGTAATGGAGTTTCCATTACTCATTGAAGAATCAGCTAAGATGGCACCAACCAAGCTTCAAGCATGACACCTTCCTGCTCCACATGGATCATCACCAACCAAGCACCAATTATTTTGCTGTCCTATCAAGCTCTGGATTTATTTATGAATAAAATTAAATATTGGTTCATTATTATTTTGGTTTATTATTATTATTATCACATGTATTGAGGTACAGTGAAAAACTTTGTTTTGCATGCCATTCATACAGATCATTTTATCACATCAGTGCATTGAGGTGGTACAAGGAAAAACAACAACAGAATGCAGAATAAAGGATTACAGTTACAGAGAAAGTGCAGTGCAGGCAGACAATAAAGTGCAAGGCTATAACGAGGTAGATTTTGAGGTCAAAAATCCATCTTATAATACTGAGGGACTGTTCAATAATCTTATAACACCAGGACAGAAGCTGTCACTGAGCCTGGTGCTATGTGCTTTCAGGCTTTTGTATCTTCTGCCTGATGAAAGGGGAGAGAGAATGTTCGGCGTGGCTGGGGCCTTTGATTATGCTGGCTGCTTTACTGAGGCAGTAAGATGTGTAGACAGAGCCCATGGAGGGGAGGCTGGTTTCTGTGATGTCCCAAGCTGTGTCTACAACTCTTTGCAGTTTCTTGCAGACTCGGGCAAAGCAGTTGCCATACCAATCTCATATCAGTTAAGGAAGCAGTTCTCTCTGTTGGGACGTGGGGGGGGGGGGGGGGTAGTGGTATCAGTGCTGCCCTTATTTAGAAGCAGATTTATAATTAAAAAACTGTTTTTTTAGCATGATTACACTAAATCATTTGCCAATATGGCAGATTGTTAAAGGTTCATTCTTTAAAGGTTCATTCTTTGTGCATTGATAGTTTTGAAAGCCCACCAAGGAGGTTAATACCAAGTGATATTATTTACAGGGATACCACTGATTCTAATGACTAATGGTATGTAAATCTTCCAGCAAATAACCTCTTTAAAAATACACCAACCTTCAAAATCCATTTTCTTTCTTTGAAGCACCTGGAGAAAGTCTACAATAAACTTCTGTGCAGGTGACAAGAGCTCTAATCCTTCACTGTTCCAGTTGGTAAATTACATCTTGTGGATACCAAGCAACACAGATCAGGTAAGATTCAAGGACAATATCTAATATGGATTAAATTAACCAGTTTCATTGAGCTCAGTCCACCACAGCCAATGGATAACATGTAGCGATAAATTTTGGCCAGAAGACCAGGAGAATTCCTTCACTGCTATAATTCAAAGCAAGACCTTCTATAATCAGCTGGACAAGAGGAAAAATCTTCAGGATGTTGACCCAGAAATTGTAGTGTACAGAAAGAGGATGTGCTAGATTGGTGCAGTGGAGAAGGGTCTCTAATCTTTTTGGCCTTTACCTTCTCCATTACATTTTCTTCATGAAAAATATGCCACTTGGTCCTCTGTTCTTGAGGCTAGAATCAGGGAGGACAGATTGGGATGGATGATGACCAGAGGTCCAATCAGCCCAGGTCTTTGACCCAGCTGGGTGGGTATGGGACCCTGTGATGGATGGTCAGGGGCCTTGGGAGGGTGAATGATGATGAACTGGGTGTCAGTACAGAACACTGAGGTCAGAGCGAGGAGTGGCTCAAAGCATGCCCAAAGAAAGTTGAACATGATTCAATTTTGTTCAAAATGTTCCTAAAGGATATCATCTTGTGCAGTTTTGAGAGGAAAATTGCATCAGGGCAGAAGGGTGATTCATGCTTGAAACTACTGGGTCAAATTGCTAGGGTAGCATAAAATGATTCAGAAATGATCATTATCGTCTGTCACGCAGGGAAAAAAATGGACTTAAATTGCATTACACTGAAATAAAGCAGCTTAAGTGATTTAATTTTGAGGGTAACATCTCCATGAAGGACAACACTGGCAACCTACACCTATAATCCCCCTCCTCTTTCTCCCTCTTGAACAGAGGATGGAAGGAAAAATGGGACTAAGCAGCAGGGTGACTGGGATTGAGGGAGGGTGGGGTAGAATGTGCATAGGAGATTCAGGAGTAGGGAGAAACAAGGGTGATGGGGATCAAGGGAGGGTGTGAGGAGAAGGCAATTGACAAGGACACCAGTACACAAGGCCGTTCATGCAAATGAGTGAGTGCGTACAAGCTGACTGCTGACTGTGTGCCTGTTTGCTATGTGTGTTATTGTCCATGCAACAGAATCTAACCTCCAATCATCTTAGACCCCCTTCCACTAGACTAAGATATCACAAGAGCAGGAAAAATAGGAACAGCAATAGGCCACTCGGCCCCTCAAACCTACCCCGCCATTCACTATGATCATGGCTGATCTACCCCAGGTCTCAAGTCCTCGTCTATGCCCTCAATCCCCTGCTCTCTGAAAAATATGTCTATCTCTACTTTTAATACTTCTAATAATCTCACCTCCACAACTCTCTGGGGCAGAGAACTCCAAAAATTTCTATGTACTTCAGTTTTAAATGACTGGCCCTTATTTTAATCATGTCCTTTCATTTGAGATTCTTCACTAGTCATCTACCCTGTTGTGCCCCCTTAGAATCTTATATGTTTCAATTAGATCACCCTTCATTCTTCTAAATGCTAAAGAATACAGGCCCAACCTGTTTTGCCCCTCTTAAATAGGACAAACCTCTCATCCCAGGAATTAGTCTGGTGAATCTTTTGGACTGCCTCCAATGCAAAAACATCCTTTCTTAGGTAAGGGGGCCAGAACTGTCACAGTACTTTCAGGTGTGGCCTCACCTACACCCTGTACAATTGTAAAAAAATTCCCTATTTCTAAATTCCAACTCCTTTGCAATAAAGGTCAATATGCCACTTATCCTCTTAACTACTTGCTGAACTTGCCTGCTAACTTCTTGTGAGTCATGCACAAGTTCACCTAGATCCCTCTGTACTTCATTCATTTGCAGTCTTTTTCCATTTAGATTGACAGAGGGATGTTTTCCATTTCACTCTGTCATGCCACGTGGTAGCTAGTGTCAATTGCCGCCCAGCGCTAGAAGAGTCACACACAGGGATCTTCCGCTCCACAATGTGAAGTTTGGGATTCCACCCTAATAGACCAGAAGCTCAAGAGTTTTGTTATTTACATTACAAACCAGAGTGAGATACAAAGGGCAGGAGATGGCCAGTTCAAAGGCAGTTCCATCAGTTGGAGGTAAAAACTGGAAGAGGAGTGCACAATGAGATGGACATAGCCACCAGAAACGAACTGGTCCGGCATCTCAGTGATTCACCCCATGGGATAAGTGAATGTTTCATTACCCTCAATCTCACAAAACAAATGTCCCAATTATGGAAGCTGTAAATGATGCCAAGGAGCACTTCTACTTTGACCTTGAAAAACTACTGATCTGCATCCCAGAGGGAGATAAGTTGGTTCTCCTGGGTGACTTCAAAGTCAGCATGGGAAAAGGTATAATTCTCTGGCAAGGCATGATTGACAAGGATACAGAGATAGCTAACTTTAGTGGAATCCTCCTGCTGACAAAATGCTTAGACCATGGTCTTCTCATAACCAATACCATGTTTTGCCAGGGAAACAAGTTCAAAATCTAATCCTGATCTACACACTTGGACTTATTAGATTTTGTCATTGTCCAAACAAAAGACCACCAAGATGGCCACATCACCCATGCCGTGACAGGTATCACCACCTAATCCATTCATATCTCCATTAGCCTGCTGCCAAAACAACAGTGACATATAAACTTTGCACAATAAATTCACTGTTGAAGATGTAGAGGACCCTATCTGAGCACCTCACAGACAAACCAATGACTCGTGACCAACAGAAGCTACAGAGCATCCACAATATCTGGACTGTTTTGAAGTCTACCATTATTAGCTCCTGTGAAGAGACTCCTGATATTTTTATCAAAAAACCTCAAGGACTGGTTTGATGATAATTACCAGGAGATCCAGGAACTATTTAACCACACATGCAAAGTGTTTTTTGGTTTGGTAACTGCATACAGCCTCAAGAGAAACAGCTCCACAGGCACCTAAAGGTGAGATCCAACAGAAAACCAGTGACTTTTAGGAGAGACTGTCTGTTGGAAAGAGTGGAGGAGATCTAGCAACTCTCTGATATCCATGAGATGTATAGATTCTTCAGTCCCACCAAGGTCATCTACAGCCTAAACACCTAATGATCCACACCTGTAACAGCCAAGAAGAGGGGGAAAGCTTATCAAAGACAGAGAGAAAGTCAGTACCTACTGAAAGGTACACTTCAAAGAACTTTGCAATCATTACAGAGAAAAAACTGTTGGAGGAACCCAGTGGGTTGAGCAGCGTCAGTGGAGGCGATGGGATGAGCGATGGTTTGGGTCAAGACCCTGCATCAGGATGGAGGAAAAGAGTAGTTGAGGTCTACCAGGCGGTAATGATCCCTGCTCTCTCGTGAGATTCAGAAGCATGGACTTTCTACACAGGTACCTCAAAGCTCTGGAGAGGTACCACTCATGTGGTCTCTACAAAATCCTCCAAAATCCGCTGACAGGATAACCAACCAGCACCACCATCTTCTCCCAGACCAATATCCCCAGCAATGAGGCCACAGTTACACTCGAGCAGCACTGAAAGGCAGGCCAAGTTGTATGCATGTCCAACATCAGACTTCTGAAATGTACATGATTACCAGGTGGACAGAGGAAATTGTTCTCAAGGCCCCTTGAAAAGTATAACATCTCCACCAACCTGTGGAATACCAGGCTCACGACCATTCAAAACTGAGAGGAGTAATTTGGAATGACATTGGGAACTTCAAGTGCAGAAGCCCAGTATAATCAGTGGAAGAAGTCCTGCACCTTCCAAATTACCCAATGACCTGCTCTCTCAAGCACTGTCCACGTATCCCACATCAGCTTCCTCTGTCCCGACAGAATTGGGGTGGAAATAAATCATCCTCAACCTTAGGAACTGCCTAGGAATAAACCTGCTGTACTGGATGAGTTTATGACCAAAACTGAGCATTCAACCACAGTAGTGAGACAGATATAGAGAAAAAGGTGCTTCCAATGAGACAAAGTTAATATTAAATGAATGCAAAGTATAACTTCTTAAGACAGTAAAAAAAGGTTAAAAATTTTATATCTTGGTGCATTTATATTCAATGCAAAAATTGTCCTATATCAGAGACCTCAAACAATTATTGCCTGAGAATTACTATGTAATGGCAAATTAAGTCAAGAAGACCAGCCTGAGCCCATTGCGTGACTTGTATCTTGGCTTATCTTGTTGTGATTATGTCATTGCAGTCTCCTGTATAAAGGATACATTGGCACAAAGTGCTTGGAGGTGCGTGAGAACTTTTCCCACTTGATTTGTTGATCCATGCTCTTGATATCAGATAAGGAAATTCTGATTGTGGTTTTAGTCATATTTAAATAAACATTCATGATGCATTCAAAGTTGAACAACTTAATGAGTAAGACTCTGATAGCCTCAGGGGCTATCTGTTAATGTGAGAGCACATTAAGAATACTACTGTAAAAATCATTGTGCTTTTCAGCAGTAGTTTGCACAGGAAACCTGAAGGAAAGATTTATGCACTTTCATTTGATTGGCAGGTGTTTTGTAAACTGCTGGGAACTTAGGCTGTTCCAAGAAAGAGTGCAAGTAACCTTCAAGTGTCATTCAGAAAAAATTTTTTTCCATAGGTACTGACATGTACATGAAATATAGACTAAATATTACAGTGCAATTTAACTTACAAATTATTAGCTACATTTTAAATGCTTAAGCCCCCACTGCTCACTCCATATATACAAGACTTAGAATAAAATATCACTGCAAAAATAAATACATAATCCATAGGCTTCTTTGTTGTATCTCAATGGATATGCTTTGATAAAACCACGCTATTTTTAAAACCACGTTAAAATCCTTGATGTAAATAGAATGTTAGATTCGATCCATGCATTGAGATATTTATTGTCGATCATTACAGACACTTAACTCAAGGCCTTTCCTGCCTCACTGAAGCTGTGAATTCTGAAGACATCCAAAAGTGCAGAGCATCAAGCATCGAGCTACCAATAAACTCTTGTTCTTTTCACCGACGTGAGATTGGTGAGCTATAATAAACACACCACAAATTCAAAATCGATAGGGAGTGGGATATATAAGAGAGAGAAAGAGAAACAGCAAAAAGGAAGTTAAGGAGGGAAATTTTTAAAAAATAGATTCACAAAATAGGGAGAAAATATCTGGAAACAAAAGACAAGGTCTAGAGCATTTAGAAAGATATACAAGACAACTTTAGCTTCGTCATCCTTACCTCAGGGCAAAAGGTAATAATGGGTGGTGGGGGAGAAGCCAAAAAATGGTTAAAGAGCTTGGCAAGGAGGGAAATGCTAAATGATAGGGCTTCCTTGTCATTATCTTTGATCCTCATTAATAATGTGGTTAGTGCGAGAATCATTAACAGGCTGCAGTAGGGCAACTCTGGGAACAACCTCCCGCTGGGAGAACATCTATTTCAGAATGGTTGAGGATGGAGTGGTGGAAGAGAGACTACTTGTGCTATAGGAGCAGAAGGTGGCAAATGTTTCACCAATCCGGTCGAGATTTGATTTCGACAAACAAGGGCTCAACGCTCTTACCTCTTCTATAGCAACAAGAACACTATGAATTAGCCTATGAGTTAGCCTTCTGCCAAAGATTCCTCTAAAGGGTCGAGGCCCTACCCTCCCCAGTCCAGGACTTTGGGGTAGGAGAGGGTGTAATGAATCTGTTAAACTTCTGACACTGTGTCATGTACTTTCTTCTGCATTAATTCCAGGGTATCAGTACAGATATTTACAATATACAATGTATCAGCCACATTCATTTGACTTTTGCATCTGGCATCAAATATTTGAGAATTTGAGTGATATGAACTAACTTTATTTCCAACATAGATAGATTTAAATATTGTTCAGGATACCAGAGGCAGAGCAGTAAAATTAATGGGCCAGGTTTTGTTTAGCTTCAGCCAGCCATTCTGCGGAGAACCAATAGCTAATTGTACTGTGCAGGTCAGCTCATACCCAATTTTTGTGCCTGTGTCACACGCTGGCTGTAGCAGCTTTGATCAGATTTGATCACTTTGATCAGATCCCCAAAGCTGCAAAAATTAAACACCCATAGGAATAGCATGGGCAGCAAGCACAGGTGACGGGCCAGATCAAGCACAATCCAGCCTAACCTATTCATGCCTGTACAAACAGTAATATGAAATGACATAGTGGACTGTCAAAGGAATGTGCATAACCATGCTTCATTATGCTGCTTTACATGTTCCATGTATACTGTTGACATCATGATATATTTTAGGTTATAAACCTTTAAAAGTTATTCTTGAGTCAGTGTGACTACTAAAGTGATTTAACATCTTATAACATCTTGCTCTGCCCTTGCTTTAGACAATCAATTAGCCACTGTTGGCATTAAGTATGTCACATATCATAAACCAATAATAACTTATTATTGGGTCATAAGTTGGAGAAGTGATAAAAAAACCTTGTAAAAGTAGGTTACTCTGCTCTGCTCAGTCAAACCAAAATAAAAGAACCACTAAGAATGAGAAGAGGGAAAAAAAATTGACTAACTGGAAAAATAAAAGACTAAATTGTCTGACTTTTCTCATAAATTTACTTCCACATGCACATTCAATTGAAGCAATTTAGCCTCAAGGGCTAAATGTTGTATTTTCATTTTCAACTGATTTAAATAATAAAAGCAAGGAATGTAATAGGTAAACTTCCCTCTTAACACTTAGAAAAGCAATTGTGGCCTAAACTTTATTTAGCTCAACAACAAAATCATTGATGAAAGCAATTCCAATGTAAAATAAAAAGAAACCCAAGAACATGAAGTATAGATGAGAAACAGGAAATTAACTTGCGTAAGTTTCGTTATAATTATTTCTGGTGCAGATGATGGTGTCAAACTGTCCAGCACTGTAAGGTAATAGCCTAACCCAATACTCCAAGGGAATCCACATTTTCATTCTGCAAAATTATGCCCGGCATTCAACTGGAATTGTATTTCATCCAATCCATTATATTTTGACCGCAAGTCGTCAAAGAGCTGAACGATGACCCCAAAATGTCATCTATCCCTTTGCTTCCACAGATGCTGCTTGAACCGCTGAGTTCCTCCAGCAGCTTGTTTTTTTGCTCTAAACTACAGCATCTGCAGTCTCTTGTGTATCCTCTGCACTATGAACACATCTGAATTCAAGCCCATATTCCAAAAACGTTTTGTAGCACATGGCCTTATTCATGAACCAGAAATCTGTCAATTTACTGACTGAATTGTTCACCTCAACCCTGGTTCATTGTGCCAACATTATTTTGTTCTAGCCAGGAAAACACACTATACCTCTACAAGTAAACAAACAAACAAATAAATAAATAAATAAAGTAAATAACTGGATATAAAGCTCATCTACTAACTCTCTTCATATTCCATCTATTCAGAATAACAGCATTGTATAAAACTCTGATAATCCAGCACCCTTCAGAGTCTGTGGTACTGGACTGGCAGATTTTTTGAACAATTGGATGTTACTTCTATTAATACCCCATCATAAATTTAACTTATTTTTTTAGATGTTACATAGTAGTATGACAAATTTTCCAGTAAATCTGGTAAGTTTAAAGGCAGTCTGGGAAACAGGGACCCAGTGTGTTTAAAGGAAATACAGGAACTAAAGTCCTAGTGAGTTTAAAGGGAGCACAAGAAACAGAACCTGGTGAGTTTAAAGGCAGCAGTGGAACCAGGGCCCCGATGAGTTTGAAGGGAGTGTGGGAATCAGCAATTGATGATCCAGATGCTGAATCATCAGGATTTCTGAACAATCTGGTCATGGATTATCAGAATTTTAACTGTATTTGTTTAATGCCTTTCAACTGCCGGTCAGGATGTAACAGAGAGCTTTACAGCCTATTTAAGTACCTTTGAAATGAAGGCCCTATTGTTTTGCAGCAATACATCTGTCAATTCCCACATGGCAAGATCTCTTAAAGAGTAATGTGACCAATGATCAGATCATCTGCTGTTCAGAAATGAAACATGGAACATAGAACAATACAGCACAGGACAGGCCCTTTGGCCCACAATGTCGGCCAACCTAATTAAACCAATGACTCCTAATTAATCTAATCCCTCTTCCCCGCACATTGACCACATCCCTCCTTTCTCTGCATATTCATGTGCCTGAGTATCTTAAATGTTCCTATGGTTTCTGCCTCTACCACCACCCCTGCCAGTGCATTCCAGATGCCCACCATGCTCTGTGTAAAATAACTCACCTTGCACAGCTCCTTTGTACTTTCCCCCTAAACATGATGGGTAAAATTGGCCGGGAAGCGACGGAAAGCACTGCCTCACTCCACCCCATCCCCATGCACATGTAAATCACTTGTGACTCATGTAAACCACTGGTGACTATTCCTCACTCACTTTAGATGAGGGCTCAGAATTAAAATAGGCCAGTTCCTACATCAATGAGATGAAACAAGTAAATTTGACCTACAATCCACACTCCCCGTTGGTTAAAACTGGACTCAAAATTTTAGTCTGTTATTCTTCCATTAAAAATAAACCTGTTATGTTCATAAATGAACACTGATTCAAAATATCAACCAGGAACTCCAGATCATGGAGGCCAAGATTGTCCAGTTGACTCATTGCTTTTTCAATTCAATAACTAAATAGGGGCAGCTAAGGAGAGAAAAAAATAAACATGCTGGAAATGTGTCATTGAATTGAAATGTTAACTCTGTTACTCCCTCTACATATGCTTCCTGATCTGCTGAGCATTTCCAGCAGTTTTTTGTTTAATTTTGTTTATTTGCAGAGTGGAACTCTATTCATCAATAATTAACTCTGAGTAAAGTCTTATGCAATACGAGCCAAGTTATAGAGTTATAGAATCATACAGCATGGAAACAAGCCCTTTGACCTAACCCATCCATTCTGACCAAATTGCCTACCTGAGCTAGTCCCATTTGCCTGCATTTTGCCTATATCCCTCTACATCTTTTCCATCCATGCACCTGTCCAAAAATTCCACCTCAAATCTGGCTTAATTAGCTAGGGACTGTGACAGTAGTTTGCTCTGTAATTTGACCTGTAAGAGATCAACCAAGTGAGATATTTTCCAAGTGTGAGAGATGTAAAGGTTTGTACTTGGCCAAAAAAAAGGTTGAAGATGATATCAGTGTGCACACTACACTGATTAAACAGCTGTTTTTAACTGGCCTGATTATTGGTGTTTGAACACAGGTAGTGTGATATTTGAATGAAATCTATGGCTGAGAGTCATTGAAAGAGCTGAATGAACCAGAGAATGAGAAGCTATAGGGGTGACAACAAGCTGCATCTTCATAGCTTTAGTGCCTGTTCTTGATCCTGATCTCCAGTACAGCCTCTGTGGAGTTCACCTCTACTCTGTGTGACAGTGTTGGTTTCCACTCTCCACCCACATCCCAAAATGCATTAACTGATGCATTAATTGGCTGCTGTGAATCACCCATTAGCGCAGATAAGTGGCAAAAGAATGGGCATGCAAATGAGAATTAGTTTGCCATTCGGAATGCAGTGGACTCTATGAGCTTCTGATGTGTAAAAAGGAAATGGGTCATAGAGAGATACAGACCATTCAGCCGAGTTCAGTTTTAAGACTAGTCAGGGCAAATATGGGTCCCTTATAGACAGAGGCAGGTGAATTTATAACAAGGAATAAGGAAGTGGTAGAGAAATTAAACAATTTCTTTGTGTCAGTCTTCACAGAATAAGACACATAAAACCTGCTGAAAACACTGGTCAGCCAAGACCCCAGCAAAAATGAGGAACGAAAGAAAATAATACAAGTTAAAACAAAAACAGAGAGGTTGGTGAGACCGAAAGCTGATAAATTCCAAGGACCTAATGATCTACACTCTTGAGCTTTGGAGGATATAGCTATTGAGATAGTTAGCATTCTGGTTATCATCTTGCAAAATTCCATAGGCTCTGGAGTTGTTTCTGTGGATGGACTGGCAAGTAGAGAATGTGATTCCACTATGTACAAAAGGACCGAACGAGAAAATAGGGAACTACTGACCAGTTTGTCTAAAGTTAGTTGCAGAGAAAGTGCTGGAAGCTATATTGAAAAATCTAATAACAGAACACCTGGAAAAGAATAATGAGATTGAGCAGGAAAATCACGTTTGACTAACCCACTGGAGTTCTTAGAGGATGTGACTAGTAGAATAGATAAGGGGGTACTAGTGGATGTGGCGTACTTGTATTTTCAGATGGCTTTTAATAAGGTCCCACACAAGAGATTAGTCAATAAGGTTAGAACACACGGAGTTGTGGGTGACATACTGATGTGGATTGAAATTTGTTCATTGGAAAGGAAGCAAAGAATGGGAATAAACAAATCTTTCTCATGTTGGCAGGCTCCAATAAATAGGGTGCTGCAGGAATTGGTGCTTGGGCCCTAAGTATTCATAATTTTTATCGATGATTTGACCAAAGAGACATGGAGCCATACAGCACAAAACAGGCTTTTTGGCCCACCAAGTCCATGCAGACCATTAAACACCCATCTGCTCTAACCCTACACTAACCATATTTCATTCTCCCCACATTCCCATCAACTTCCCGCAGATTCTGCCACTTAACAACACAAAGGGCAATTTAAAATGGCCAATTAACCTAGCAAACTGCATGTCTTTGGAATGTGGGATGAAACTGGAGCATGGAAAGCCACAGAGTTGCAGGGGGAATTTTCAAATTCGACGCAGATAATGTTGGAGGTCGGGATTGAACCTGGGTGAATGGAACAATGAGTCAGTAGCTCATCGAGATGTGTCACTGAAGATCTCCACTTCTATGGGATCCATGTGGTCCAGAAACAATGAAGTTCCTAAAAAGCCAATCACATTGGATTTTCACAGACAGCCTAAAGGGTTTTACAATACATGAAAAAGAGATTGGAATGATTAATGTTGAAGTGGATGTATCATAAATAAACGTTTTAGAAAACAGAAGAATAATTTCTTGAAATCATCGAGTTTTGAAATAATATGAGCGAATGACGATCCATCAACAGAAAATTAATTTTTAGTCCCAAAAAAGTTTTAAGCAGTAATTAAAGTTTAATACAAAGTGAAAAATTCACTTCTGCTTCATGCATCAAAGTATCGGTTCTTCAACGTTTTACTTATAGGAGATCAGACTGGGACAGATTGTTGACCACGTTCATCTGAATGGGGATTAAATATTTGTAGGGAAAAATGAGGTAAATTACCTTCTTTAAACATATTAGTCCTTGGTTTAGTATTTTAATTATTTTAGTAAATGCTTTGAATGCTTTTATTTTTGTTTAATTTTGTTAAAAAATTCTTTACTTATTTTCAATGGTTCTAAATGTTTCTGCACATCAGAGACATACAGAATCTTTGAAAATTCTTCATTGATTGGATTCATTGAAAACCTGAGAGCAGGCACTCTGAAAGGAGTCAGTGAAATAAAAGCTGACAGGCACTTCGGTGATATTTGCATTGTGGTGTCTCTGCAGAGGTAGGCATAAAATCTGAGACTAATAACTTGTGCAATTCCATACAGAGAATGAAGCTTTCTTAAGCATTGTTTGTGGTCAAAAGGTGTACCTTGGACATATGGGAAAATACCAGATCAAGATGTCTTCCATTATTTGTCATCATCAGCCATGTAATAGCACAGGTAAGTGTTGATTTGTATAGGAAATACTGATGTGTTTTGGTGTGAATGCCTAAAGTTGCAAGAAAGCTTCATAGCTTGAGGAGCCGTTGCTGAACAGAGCAGCAAAATTTAGACAGAAGATGCAAAATGAAAGAACATCAGCAATAATTCCCAAGCAAAGTTACTGCAAGTGTACAACTCTCACAAGATTCTCTTTGAATAAGAATCAAAAAAATTGCAGCATCAGAAACAGAAAATGCTGGAAAACTCAGTAAGTCAGGCAGCCATTGTGGGAAGCCAAACAGTCAACGTCAGAGATGAAGGGTCCCAAACTTGAAATGTTGACTGTTTCTGTTTCACTGATACTACCTCACCAACTGAGCTTTTCCGGTACTTTCAGTTTTAATTTCTCTCTAAATGAGTTTTGGCATGTGATTTTGAATTTGTCATGGATAGATAGATCAAAGGCAACAATGAAAAGAAATTAGACATTGGACTATTTAACCTTCATTTCCAAATAGTATTACAGCAGGCATCTTGCATTGGAGATATTCAAGGATGGGATCAGGTATAATGTTATACTGACATATATTCCTGTTACTTATAAGCATACAGAAAATCTAGTCTGCATGTCATGTTCTTAATCTCATTTATCAATGTATTCACATTAATAATAGTTACACAGTTGCTGGTTAATAATCTGTAACAGGATACCCAGATAAGAGCCAAAAGCATGCACTCTTAGCAGGACTAAATAAAGGAAGTTGTTTTTATATATTTCGTAATGGGATCAATCAGTGCATGCAAACATCACTCACCGTCAACAGCTATCCACCATGTTTTTCTACGTACGTGTGCGTGCACTGCAGTAATTTTATACTCAAGTCATTATCTAACCACTAGAGGGAGTTAAACAGGAGAATCAAAATCTTTCTTAAAGTCTCTCAAAGTCACCTCCAAAATATTACCTTATTGATATTGTAAAAGATGAGCTTGTAGTTTAACTCTAACAAATTCAACTGATGTCCAGTTTTAGTTTTGCCAGAACCACTCAGCTCCAGACTTCATCAAGGGTTTAGTCCATACATTGACCACAGAATTGAAGTCTGGAGTAACAATTGATTGAATGTGGAAATCAGGAGCCCTGGTAAAGCTGAAATTAGTAGACATTAAGGAGAAAACATTCCCATAGGTGAGCCATACTTTGCATAAAGGAAGATGGTTCTGGTGGTGGAGATCAATCATTCAAGAACCCCCCCCCCCCCCCCACCCACACAAGAATTCATTAGGGCAATGTCTAAGTCCAACCATTTTGGGCTGCTTATCGATGACCTTCTTTCTGCTGTAATGATAGAACTGGGTATGTTCACTGATGATTACAATCCCAATCTCAAATCTTCAGCAAATGGAGCAGTCCACAAATGGATTCAACAAGACCTACGCCAAATGCAGGCAACAGGCTGGTAAATGGCAGGTAACATCTACACCACAAAAGTGCCAGGCAATGACCCTCTCTATAAGGGAGTCTAACCAACTATTCCCGATATTCAATGGCATTACCATTGCCAAGTTCCTCACCATCCAAAGGGTTTTCTGTAAGAAGAGACTCAGTTGGAGCAGATAGGTAATACTGTAGATATAATAACAGGTTAGAAAACAGTCCCATTCTGACAGCCCAAAGCCTTCTCGCCATTTTCATGACAGGTGTCAGGAGCGTGATCAAAGCTCTCCACATGCCTGGATGCGTGTAGCTCCAACAACACTCAGAAAACTCCACATCTTCCAGGACCAAAGCAGCCTGCTTAAAGGACATTCAACTCACCACCCTAAACATTAATTCCTTCTACTATCAATGTACCTTGGCTGCAAGGTGCACTATCTACAAAGCGCACTGCAGTTACTTGCCCAGACGGATGCAACATTACCTAGAAAGACTAGGTGCAGCAAGTGCCTAGGAAAGCCACCAAGTAACTCATCATCCTCACTTGAAAATATATGAATGTTCCCTCTTCATGGCTAGGTCTGAATCCTGGAACTCTCTACCCATTGAAGAAAGCGTCACGCCACCACCTTCACAAGGGCAATTAGGGATCAGCAATAAGACCTGGGCCTTAACAGTAATGCAGCATTATTAGGAAAAAAAAAACGGAGAACTCTTTGGTTGGTGCAGATAAGCAACTGTTTGAAGGTCAGCATCAATGCCCAGAGCAGCTTCCCAATATTCATGAGGCCTGATCCTTAAAGTCACTCAAGTCTCCTGATTGCCATGTTTACCATGTACTATGAGCACATTACCAATATTGCTACTGTTTGGCACCAATTTGGATGACTCCCCCAAAGAAATCTCCTGGAGCTTTTCATGAAAATGAACTGTCTCCACCAAAACATTGTTGCTAACGGGACCAAAGCCAATGTATTACTAAAAAACAAAGTGAAAATATATTTCCTATGCTTGACAGACTATTGGGGACTTGCCTTTGCCTACCCCCTATGCAGAACAGCATGCAGTTACAGGTACAATCATGCATTATCTTTATAATATATCTGTTGGACCTAACCTCATAATTTACTTTCATGTCACAGCTGTGTTCTGGAACATTCGCCACAGCATGCATCTCATTTAAAAATAAACACAAAATGCTTGGCTTCCAAAGACCGTGTCATATAACAAGGGTGGAGCATATTAAATAACCTGCTCACAATAACTTGTTGCATTGTGAGTGAACACCATAAAACATTTTCTTCCAGGTGGGCAGACGATGGAATTTCTGGCAGAAAACTATGAAGTAAAACCTTAACCGTCTCACAAATCTTATCAAAGGCAGGTTCCTGACATTTTTTTTTACACAACTGCCTGTCTCATTGGGAACTACTTGTGAGAAGAACATAACCTGAGAAAGGTATGAAAATATTGACCAAGCCAAAGAATATTATCAAGCTTTTGATTTGTAAGCAAAGCACATAAAAGAAGTGTTGCAACAAATCAAAGCTGGATACATTGGCAGTTTATAAAAACATAAGCATTCACTGAGTTAATGACTTGGTCTCACGCACAGGACACGTGCATGATTTGACAAGTCTTACATTGTAAAAGAGATGTGTGTCATGAAGCAGAGTCAGTTTTTGTTGATCATGGCTCATTGTTTAGCAGCAGGGGTGATTGTCCTTAGTGCTGTAGTCTCTCCAGTCAGCTTTTTTTGAATATTGGGGAGGCAAACTCCAGGCACTGAGGACTGCAAGCAAATATTTTGTTGCTTATAGGTTTATTAAGCCTTCAGAAGCTAAAGTAATTTTACAAATGCACTACAAATAGCTGATTCACAGCCTCTGCAGACTTCACTGCAAGAAACAGATCCTTGTCATTTGCTGATCTCAATGAGGAAGTTCTCCTGCACTTGCTTAGGGAAGAACAGGAAGCTATCTTGGGAATGACATGCTGGGCAACATCAAGAATAGCCAGCAGGAAGAGAGTATAAAACTGCAAACAAAAACTCTTTATCGAACTGCCATGCCTCTGTTATTCTTAGACTTAATTACTCCAAAACTCACCTGGCTTTCCTCTCATATCCATCCTGCATGGACTCAAAGTTCTTTTGTTTATGTCTTAATATGGATCAAATTCAGTTCTCCTCCTACTTACGTTTCCCTTGATCATACTGATGATGCTTGGAGAACCAGCAGTTAACTACAGTTTGTGTGGCAGCCTGCTCTGGACTTCCTCACCAGAGCACTGCACATACACATAAACTCTGACATCACTACTGGATTCACCATTGAATCTGGGGGCATTCTGTAACTTAACGAGCCAAGGGGCTGGATACACTTCATTCCTGGCCCTTCAGCTTTACGTCAAACATAGCTAACACATCTAGAACAACCACATTCATCTAAAAGGGGTTGTTGATCTTTGTAAAAGCTGTCAAACAGACCTTTGAACATATGAGCTATGTAACCAAGGCCTCAAAGTTAAGGCCACAGGAGCTTGGTAGGGCTGCAGTGCTTTGGGGCTCAAGCATGGCCAGCAGGGATCAAGCTGTGACTCCAGCTTAATGCCTTCTTTTCAAAATTGGTAAATAAGTTGGTAAATTGGTTTATTATTTCAAATGTAATTTGAAATAATTGCCTAGTAATTTCTAAGGTAGAGACATGTTTGGCACAACCTCGTGGGCCGAAAGGCCTGTATCGTGCTGTAGGTTTTCTATGTTCTATGTTCAAATGTGTGGTCAAAGTTTCCCGTTACCTCACTGTCTCCTCTCTGCAATCTTTTTCGAACATGCAAACTCCAAGATATCTCTGTTCTTCCAATACTGGCCTCTTGTGCATCCCCACATAAACTCTTCTGTATATCCTTGCTTCTTGCCTTCAAGCTATGCCCTCCGGTCATATACACCACAGCTGTGGGGAAATATATACTACTGTCGACCATATCTATGTCCGTCATCTTTTTCTACACCTCTGTCAGGTCCCCCCTCAGCTCCTCTGCTCTAAGGTAAACAAATCCCGTCTTTCCAGTTTCTCCTCATAACTGAGACACTTCATCCCAGGCAATATTCTGGTGAATCTCATCTGCACCCTCTCTAGAACAATTACGTCCTTTCTATACTGAGGTAACACAATATTCCAGATGTGGCTTCACTGATGTTTTATAAAGCTGTACCATAACATCCCTGCTCTTTTTTCTATTCTATGCCTTGGCTAATGAAGGCAAGCATCCCAGATGTCTTCTTTACCATCCCATCTACCTTGTTGCCACCTTCAGGGATTTTTGGACGTTTACACAAGTCCATCTGTTCTCCAATACTTCCTGGGGCTTTACCATTCATTGTGTATATCCTACCTTTATTTGACCTCCCAAAATCCATCACTTCACATGTATCAGGATTAAATTCCATCTGCCATTGCTCCACCCAATTCACCAGCTGATCAATATCTTTCTGTAGCCTGAGACTATCATCCTTGCTCTCCACAACACCACCAATTTTGTGTCATCTGTAAACTTACTAATCGTACCTCCTACATTAACATCCAAGTTGTCAATGTATACAACAAACAATAAAGATAAAAAACATAATAAACTTTATATTCTACAATATGTCATAGTAACACATTATACATGAACAAACCATGCTGCTTTCCCTTTTTGAAAACAATTGTGCAAATACTCTCCACATTTACACACAATCTTCACAAATTAATACTGTTGATTGACTTTCTTGTTCGACTTTCTTGGCTATGAACTTGTCTCTTATGTTTTATGAGTTCCTTGAATTAAAAAATTGCAACTCCTTAGCTTGACTCACTGCTTGTCTGTGACTCTTTAACAGTAGTTGATTCCATGTTGACATCAGGAATAGACTGATCATCACACATTGTTTTGGTACCTTCAGGTGTGTCTCTTGCTATGAGCATTTGAATAACATGAACTCTTTGACATTACTTCCAATGCATACTAAATACATTGTCAGGCTACGGGCTTGTTCTAGTTAACTGAGGTCCTATTGCTGAGTTTCTTACTTGCTCGAAGGTCTGGTGATTCTAACTCTCCCACTAATTCAAAATTGATTTTCTTTATCTTATGACATTGCATTTTGTTTAAACATATGCTTCTCTACACTCCCCTCTAAGTTAGGCTGTTTGGCTTAATTATATGCAAAGATAATGATGCATTAACAGCTCTGCCAGAGTAAACACATGAGAAAATTATGGTTTGATATAGTACTTAAGCACAAAGTTAGCCAATCGATGATTCATAGTGAAGCTACAGCAACCTTGGAACATTTGTTTCCTCAAAGCTTCTTTTAACACACAAGCAGATCTCTGTTGTTTCACTGGAAATAGGATTACTTAGAGGAATCAGAAGATGTCTCATGCCATTAAAACTTTCAAATAATTGTGGGGAACAGTGTTACAGGAAATTGAGCTAGGTAGAGATCAACTATAATCAAGTTGTTTTGACTGCTTGCTGATGAAAAAAAACATGGACATTTTTGTTCCCCTTTTGACAAAAGGTTGAGTGGCCATTTTTATGGATATAGTAGTATCTTAGATGATTGCTTTGCATTACTTGTAAACGGTGCACATTTACACAGCTTCACCAAAATCTTTATCAATATTCAACCAATTGGAGAAAACTCCTGTCAATGGCCTTCTTGATGATGATTCCAGTGCTTTGATCAATCCTTTGGCTTATCTACAATCCTTTTCCTGAGAAGATGTGAAATATTTGGACCAAGTTCCCATTTTAAATATTCTTGGTTTATTGAAAATTCAAATCTGCAAATGTTGATAGGCTGCAAAACTACAGTTAGACATTTGTCCAGTCAGGTCCATCCTGACAGGATGTATTCATAGATCTGTTTTAGAAGTAGACCTTGCTGAGCAGCCTGAACAACCTCAATGGCTGTAACAGGGAAAACGTCAATAATAAGCTGCAGGGTGAAAAACAAACCTCAACTACCTATAGAAATACAAGAGAGACTGCAGACGCTGGAAATCTGGAGCAACACACAAAATGCTAGAGGAACTCAGCAGGTCAGGCAGCATCTATGGAGGGAAATGGACAGTCGACATTTCAGGTTGAGACTGGTCTTGTCTCGAAACACCGATTGCTCATTTCCCTCCATAGATTCAACTACCTATTATCATTGATAAATGCATTATCTAGACAGAGGATCAACATTTTGCTTTGATGTGCAATTTTCAATCTTCTAATCAGGCTATGACAACAAAACTGCCAATCCTTGTATTCTTGGAAGTGCCATTGTTAGATTCTAGAACAATTCCCACAGATTGGAAGGCAGTAAGTGTAACCCTACTATTTAAGAGAAAGAAAACAGGGAACTTCAGACCAGCTAGTTTGACAATACTAGTCGGAAAACTGCTGGAATCTATAATTAATAAAGTGGTAACAGGGTGCTTAGAAAATTATGATAGGATTGAGCAAAGCTGATATTGATATATGAAAGCAATCATGTTTGACAAATCTGTTTTTGAGGTTTTATCTAACAGAGAAAGATAGTGAAGGAATTAGTGGTGTGGTGTGGTGTATTTGGATTTTCAGAAGACCTTTGATAAGATGCCACACAAGACGTTATTAAACGAAATTAGTGCACCTGGGAATAGGGATAATATACTGTTGTGGACAGAGTATTGGTATTTGGATAGACAACAGGAATCAAGGGATCACTTTGGATTGGAAGGCTCTAATTAGTGAGGAGCCTCTAGGATCAGTGCTGGGACACCAGCTTTCAAGATTCATAACAATCCATAACAATATGATGGATGGAGGAACAAATGCAGTATGTCCAAGTCTGCTGATAAACAAAGTTGGATGACAGTGTGAGTTGGATGCAAAGAGGATTCCGGAAGATATAGGGGGAGCTAATTAATGTGTGAGGATGTGGCAGCTGGAATAATAGTATACAACAAAGTGAAGTCATCCACTTTGGTAGGAAAAATAACTTTTCCGAATGGTGAGAGATTGAAAAATGTTGGTGTTCAGAGGGCTTGGGTGTCCTTGCAAATGAACCACTGGAAATTAACATCCAGGTAAAGCAGGATTAGGAAGGCAAATGGTATGTTGGCCTTTATCTTCATCACCAATTGTAAAGTATTTTGAGTGGGCCTTGGATAATGCCGGGAATGCTTTTAAGCTTTAACCACAATATTTAGGACAGCAGGAGCTTCAAAACAAGAGTTTGTCCTTCATTCCGGTCTAACAGAGAAGCATACCAACACAGTGTTTTCATCATATATACACACAATGATATCATCACATTTTCTTCCATAATAACTTATGTACATAAATACAGCACAACCAGTTCTACATCACTACTACCTGCTTTACCTTGTCACTGTCTTTAAATTATCAAACTGCTGTCTGTCATCCTGTATTGAATGCACATAGATTTATTTCACCAACATATTGGAACACCAAAGTCATTCTTATTGATCCTTATTGGAAGCTTTGCAACCTAGCTACTGGCTCCATCACTGCCCTTGGTATCTGTGGTTCATCCAGCCTATCTGTAACTTTGCTGTCAAGATGAGCTCCAGACCATATCTAAATATATATACCTGTGCCATCATTAAACCTGCCTGATACTACCTCTGTAAGATCACTAGACCCCTTCGCTGCCACAGTTAATCTGCTGCTGAAACTCTCATCCATCCATGACCCTTTGCTGTCTCTCAGAACTGGTGCCTGATCAGACTTGGGTGAGGATTGAATCAGGATGCAACTGAATTTCAATGGAAATTATGGGGCAAAGATTTCAGAAAGAAAGGAAACGATAAGCATCTGTTCTTATTTTCTTTTACTTTAATGTTTTTATTAGCTATTTGTCATTTACGGTATTTTTGTTAACTTTATGTTTTTATCCATTAATTTATTTTTAATTGTTTTTAATCTCTCTCTCTCTCTCAACTGTTTAAAATCACAGATTTCAGAGCCAGCAAATCCTCATTCCCAGCTTTGCCAACTATCAAAGGCACTCTGCTCCTCACTGTACCATTTGAAGCCCAGACTGTACCCCTGGACTCAGGGACACAGAAGGACAACCATGTAAAGGTAAATTTTTTTTAAAATTTTATTTACAGCGTGGTAACAGGCTCTTCCGGCCCAACGAGTCCGCACCGCCCATTATAAACCCAAATTAACGTACCCATACATCTTTGCAATGTGGGAGGAAACCAGAGCACCCGGAGGAAACCCACGCAGACATGGGAGAACGTACAGACTCCTTACAGACAGTGACAGGAATCGAACCCCGATCGCTGGCGCTGTAATAGCGTCGCGCTAACCGCTACGCTACCATGCCGCCATACCGTACCAACATCCGACAAGGTAAGTCAAGGTGTGGGTGGACTTCAGGCAGCAAATCTAGTTGGGGGAACCAAGCTAGACTGATCCAGCTTATTAAAAATCAATAATATCGTAAAAACCACAGCAGTGATCGAGGACATAGTGTTAAAGACAGCTCTTTGAATAAAAGTCTTAATCTGTCTTTCCCATCCTCCTCATTTTCATTACTTCGGAATGCATGCATCCAATCACAGAACATGCTGACAAATACCAGCCAATGGACTCTGCAGGATTGCAGCAGAGCACGAACTTAGGCTGAGCAATCTGATTGTTGATCCTGTGCAGGATATCTAAATTTTAGTGGAGGTTCTACATCTGTGAGGAAGAAAGGCAAGAATAAGGCAAGTTAATATTTTCCAATTTTTTGAGTTTGGAATCATGCTTTCAGGTGATTACAGGGATGTTCAGAAGTATAAAAGGAAGGTAAGGTTAAGTGGAACGGACATTGTGAGATTGGGGAGTTGAGGCTTTGGCTCAAGAGGCTTCAGTGTGGAGGCACAGGTAAGAACAGGTAAGGTTTAATTTTGCTGTTGATCATTAGTACATGATTCAGTGTAGGTAGGATGGTAGTTAGGGCAGTGGAATGCTCCTCCTGCAAGATGTGGGAAGTCAGGGAACCTCATGGTCTTCCTGATGACTACATCTGTGGGTAGTGCACCCAGGTGCAGCTCCTGACAAATTGGGTCAAGGAACTGCAGCTGGATTTGGATGTACTCAGGACCAGGATGTTGAGAGCATCACAGATGAGACTTTTACTGAGGTGGTCACACCCAAGGTACAGGCTTCAGATAGATGGGTGACCACCAGGACAGGTAAGGGGAGTGGGCTGTCAGTGCAGAGTTCCTCTATGGCCGTTCCCCTCATGAACAGGTATACCCCTTTGGATACTGTTGAAGAGGAAGTTCTTTCAGGGGCTAGCGGCAGTAGTCAGGTCTCTGGAACTGTGACCAGCTCTGAGGCTCAGAGGGAAAGGGAGCAGTCAAACAGGGCGATAGTGATAGGAGACCCAATAGTGAGGGGGACAAACAGGAAGTTCTGTGGCTGCAGAAGAGATGCCAGGATGGTGTGTTGCCTCCTTGGTGCCGGGGTCAAGGATGTCTCTGAGTGGCTGCAGAACATTCTTGAGTGGGAGGGCGAACAGCCAGAAGTCATTGTACATGTTGGTACAAATGACATAGGTAGAACAAGGGATAAGGTCCTGCAGAATTAGAAGAGGGAGTTAGGTAAGAAGAAGCAGGACCTTGAGGGTAGTGATCTCCGGATTACTCCCATTGCCACGTTCGAGCGAGGTCAGAAATAGAATGTTAGGCTAGATGAATTCATGGTCGAGGAGGGAGCAGGGATTCAGGTTCTTGGACCATTGGAATCTCTTCTGGGGTAGAGGCGACCTGTACAACAGGGACAGATTGCACTTGAACCAGAGAGAGACCAATATCCTTGCAGAGAAATTTGCTAATGCTACACGGGAGGATTTAAACTAGATTGGCAGAGGAATGGGACTCTGAGCATAAAGCAGTAGCCAGCGAGAGCAAGTTTAGTAAACAGGATAGCCGGGGGCACAGTAAAGGTAGTGAAAGGAATACTCAGTTAAACTGCATTTATTTCAATGCACCTGGTTTAACAGGTAAGGCGGACGAACTCAGAGTGTGGATTGGCTCTGAGGACTGGGATGTTATAGCCATAACAGAAACATGGCTGAGAGAAGTGGCAGCTCAATATTCCAGGATACAGATACTGCAGGTGTGATAAAGGTACAGGTAAGCAAGGAGGGGGTGTTGCCTTTTTGATAAGGGAGGATGCAACAGCAGTACTTAGAGACGACATTCTTGGGGGATCATCCAGTGAGGCCATAATGGGTAGAACTTAAGAAACAAGAAGGGGAGAGTCACTCTAGTGGGGATGTATGATAGACGCCCCCAGTAGTCAGCAGGAACTTGAGGAGCAGATGTGTAAAGAGTTTGCTCATAGTTGGAAGAATAATAGGGTTGTATTAGTGGGAGATTTTAATTTCCCCAGTATTGACTGGGCCACCCAGAATGTTAAGGGCCTGGACAGGGTGGAATTTGTGAAATGTGTCCAGGAAAGTTTCCTGAGTCAATATATAGAGGGCCCTACTTGGGAGGGTGCAATTCTGGACCTCCTCTTAGGGAACGAGGCAGGGCAAGTAACTGAAGTGGCAGTCAGGGAACACTTTGGCTGTAGTGAATATAATACTGTTGGTTTTAAATAGTGATGGAAAAGGGGAATTAGGCAGGACCTAGCAGAGGTTGATTGGGTGAGCCTGTTTGAATGGAAAGGAATGAATGACAAGTGAGAGGCTTTTACGAGTATGATATCAAGAGTCCAGGAGCAGCATGTTAGGGTGAGGAGTAAACCTGGCAAGCTTAGGGAATCTTGGCCGACAAGAAGGAAACATACATTGGGTTTAGGAGGTCAAGGGGGACAAGTGAATCCCTTGAAGACTATAAAAAGATTAAGAATACTCTTGAGAGGGAAATCAGGAGGGCAAAGAGAGGGTATGAGATGGACTTGGCAGGTAAGGTTAAGGAAAACCCCAAGAGGTCCTTCAGCTATCTTAAGAGTTAAAGGGTGGCCAGGGAGAGAGTAGGTCCCCTTAGAGATCAGCAGGGCTGCTTAGATCTTGAGCTGCAGGAGATGGGTGGTATTTTTAACAAATATTTCTCTTCAGTATTTACGGAGGAGAAAACCATGGTTGCACGCAAGATAAGGGAAACAAGTGGAGATGTTTTGGAGGACATTCATATTACCAGGGAGGAGATATTTGCAGACTTACCGTGCATTAAGGTGGATAAATCCCCCAGGGCCTGACCGAGTGCATCCTCAGATTTCGTGGAAAGCTAGAAAAGAAGTTGTGGAGACCCTTGCAGAGATATTTACTTCATTCTTGGCCACTAGTGAAGTTCCTAAAGATTATAAGATGGCTAATGTTGTTCCATTTGTAATATTGTTTAAGAAGAGTAGCAAGGACAAGCCAAGGAAGTACAGGCCAGTCAGCCTAACATCAGTAGTGGGGAAGTTACTGCAGAGAATACTGAGGGACAGAATCTACCAGAATGTGGATAGAAAGAGTCTGATTAGGAGGAGTCAGCATGGCTTTATTTGTGGAAAATTGTGCTTGATGAACCTTTTAGAGTTTTTTGGAGGTACCCAAAAGGCAGATGAGGGTAGGGCAGTAGATGTTGTCTGTTTGGACTTTAGTAAAGCCTACGACAAGGTCCTGCATGGAGGGCATGGTAGGCTGGTCTGAAAGGTTAGGTCCCATGGAATCCAGGGAGAGGTAGTTAGGTGGATTCAAAATTGGCTTGGAGGTAGCAAGCAGAGGGTGGTGGTTGAAGGAGTGAAGCGTAAACTGACATGGATTTGATGAGCTAAAGGGTCCGCTTCTTGCTGGAAATTGTATTTCGCACCATAAAATATTTAATATCCCTGCATATAAATCCAAAATCCCATGTCTTTTGTGATTTGTTTTACATGAATTTATGTCTTCATAGTATCTGTGTCTTTCTCTCTCTGCTTGTCAGGAATATTACTATTTTGAGCATTCTTTATTTCACTATTCCCTGTGTCAAAATAAATTCCACATTCTCTGTATGCAGATCTTCCTACCACACTTTGCACACACTTTTAATTAATGTATGTCTTTCTATAATTTCCTGCATTCTTTCTCATGATTTCTCATGCCCTGTATGTGGTTTATCACTCTAATCATAAAGAGAATTGAGCTGGATGTATAGTTATTAAAATTTGCCTTTAAATAATTACAAACAAATGCACACCATTGACCTTCAGAGTGAGGTTGCACAGCACTGGGATTCTATAATGAGCCTCAATGGCCAAGCTAAAAAGAGAATAATTTGGGCAAAATTCCCACTCCTGACTCTTGTTCAATGACCCAAGCCTCACAATTGGATTGGACTTTGTGATGCCTGTTTTAGTTGAATAGTTTGCCTTCAATCACTGTCTAAATTCACACAAGAAAAATAACAATTTTACTGTGCTGGAAGAGAGTTGTTAGAACTTCTGGAAGGCTTTTTGAGCAAAGCACTTTAGGAGAGAAAGCCTGTTTTATTAAAAATCCAGAATCATTCCAAAATTTAATATTGTTCCCTCCCTTTTCTCCTTTTGTCCTGACAACTCCCTTCTACATATCCTCCTTCCCCTGCATCTCCTCCTCTCACAATTCTACTCTTGCTGGTTCAACTCTCTCCCCTTCAATCTATTTTGTTCTCTCCTCTATTCCGCCCCTGCTCTCCACGTCGCTTTCCTTCCTCCTAAGTTTACTTTCCCCATCATTATTTTCTTTTCCTTTGTTTCAAACCTTCCATTTTTCTCTGTTACATTTTCACCTTCCTTTGTTCACTACTCCTCTACTTTGCTCATCCCAACCATCCTCTTCCCCCATCCCTCTCCTCCATTGCCTTTTCTTCTCCCTTCCCCTCTCACCTCTTTGTCAATAAACCACCCTTTCTCTCCTCTCATCCCTGACAAAGTACACTTGGACTTCACTCCCCTACAGCACTATAATGGGAAGATGACTTATAGCAACAATTAGACAACAGATGCTCTCTGTAAATTAAAATAAATCAGGATGAAATTCCAAGACTTTGGAAAATTAATGGACCAGATGCCACATCTATCCAGTCAATGTGGTATGGCATTAAACTTCAAAGTATATCAAAAGAGTCAATGGTCCAGATGACATTGGATCCAGTTCACAGTGGGACCATCTGAGTACCCACCCTCAGATATGGTGAGTACAATAGCCACCTGCCTGCACCAACGTCATCCAGATACAGAAGGTAGACTGAACGGACTCATCATATCTGAGGGTCCTCTTGCAAATCAGAGAAGTCGCAAGTAGCAATTTGGTCTCCATCACGGGCACATCTTCAAGAGGCGGTGCCTCAAGAATCCATCATTAAGGACCTTCACCATCTGGGACATGCACTCTTCCCACTACAACCATCAAGGAGGAGGTACAGGAGCCTGAAGACCCACACTCAATGTTTCAATAACAGTTTCTTCCCCTCCACCATCAGATTTCTGAACAGTCCATGAACCCATGAACTCTACCTCGTTATTCCTCTTTTGCACTATTTATTTATTTATATTTTGGTAGCTTATAGTAATTTTTATGTCTTGCACTGCTGCAAAACAACAAATGTCACGATGTATGTTAGTGATAATAAATCTGATTCTGATTCTTCACGTGGCAGATTCTGAGACACTGCTCTCAGAAAACTCTCACTGACTTTTGACAGCCCCATTCTATCAAAGGCCTTTGAAATATTTTAAATATTTCCCAACAGTCAAACCAAATAATTAATTATTCAAAGTCTTAAATAACTAAAACAATAGCAATTATTTAAAAATATAAAAAATAGTAAATTTGATTAGGAACACATTTAGGTACCAGAAATTTAGTTAAAACTTTAAGATAAAGTAAGATTAAGAAAAATAATCAAACCACTTTCCTCTGCTTACCTTCTTCCTCAAGGCTGGCAACCCCATTCAAAAGCACATGCAGCCTCTCAGTTCAGCATGGTCATTACACCGCCACTCGTGCCGAGTCCTGAGTGGAACAGGATGTTGGGCACATTGGTATATGACCTCTGGTTCATCTCTGATTTCCACACTTCAATGCATAAGTGAATGAGTCAGAGACGAATGAATGTGCAAGAAGGATGCAGCCAGTCCACTTAAGCCCAGTAAACAAAACTTGGCCAAAGACTGAAGACAAAAGGGACTGCAGATGCTGGAATATAAAACAAAAATAGAATGCTGGAAGAACTCAGCAAGTCATCTTTACCATCTTTACCATGGATGTCCAGCCTTTATACACCTCCAGCCTCCATCATGAAGGTCCTAGGGCTTGCCGTCTCTTCCATGAACAAAGACCTAACCAGTTCCCTTCCACTAATACACTCGTCTGCTTGGCAGAAATTGTCTTTACTATTAACAACTTCTCTTGCGATTCTTCCCACCTTCTGCAGATCAAAGGGGTAGCCATATGCACTGGCATGGGCCTTAGCTACACTTGTCTTTTTGTTGGCTATGTGGAGCTGTCCTTGTTCCAAGCCTATTCTGGCACACCTCTACCACCCTTCCCCACCCCTCAGTCTTTCCTCCTCCCTCTGTCCTGATGCAGGGTCTTGACCTGAAACATCGACTTACACCTTTTGCCTCCACAGATGCTACTTGACCTGCTGAGCTCTTCCTGCATTCTGTTTTTGTTCTTTTTATGGCCAAAGACTGGATCCATTTCTGATCATTGAAAAAAATGAGTGACATTTAAAAGCCAGAGGCAGAGAACTGTCATAAAACTAATCACTTGTACCAAGAGTCTGAAGTATGGTTAAACCTTTGTCAAAGTAATGCATTTCATTATGGAAGGGAGAATCTTATGGTGGAATATAAAATTATTATGGATATAGAAAATAACTTGAAATATTACTTTAAACTGAACTGTTAGAACAAAAATAGAGACAGAAAACTAGCATATCAGAACATTTTTCTGCATAAAATGAGTGATGAATATTTCTGATAAACCTTTCTGGAAGTGGGAACAAGAGCGCATTGGAATTACTAATGCTTTACTTCGTGGTATAAGAATCTCCTTAGATCAGGATGAGCTAAATGTTCTTCTGGAGGAACTCAGTGGGCTAAGCAGCATCTGTGGGGTGAGAAGGAATTGTCTCCTCACCTCATCAAACATCGACAATTCCTTTCCCTCCACAGATGCTGCTCGATCCACTGAGTGCCTCCAGCAGATTGTTATTGCTCTGGATTCCAGCATCTGCAGTCTATTGTGTCTCTGAGATAAATGTTCTTCCTGATTCATAAAAACTTTGAGGTGGAATCACAAATGCTAGGCTCTAACCTCTCAGGAAAGCCTGGTGCAAAGTTGTTGAACTCCTCCATGTTGTTCTTTGAAATTGTGCACAAGTAGAAGGTAAACCAAACAGACCTTAAGAATTGTCAGGCGAAAAGACTACATTTCTTTAAATCTGATTAATCTCAGCTGATGAATTGAGAACACAATAGTCCACTAAACTTGCACAGTGATGGGTGACTAGCTCTAATCAATATTTTTCTCATGCTTCATGTTGACACTACACTATGGTTGTCAGGGATACTACTAGACAACTGAAAAGACTGAGATATAGAAAACAAGTTTTGAGTTTTAATTCTGAAATTAATCAACTTCCTATATTCATCTAGTTTCTTTGATTTAAAAAAAACTGAAGGTAATCTGCACAGTTTTCTATTAGATCAATTTTCCATGACAGCTCTAAGACAAGCATTGGGTCACACTGAGGGTTCGACAGTACTCAGAGGATATCACAGAAATTACTCTTTCCTCAACACTGTGTAGCTCCTCATGGAATATGCTGCCTACTCAAAACTTTGACAAAAGTTTTAATGGGGTTTATATGGGATATTGATTGGAGAACTGTGAAAAGAAAATTTATGACTCATTACTCGTGGCCTGAACAATCGTCTTTTGACTGTGTATGTGTATGAGTAAAGACATAACTGACAATGCTGATGTAATATCTTATTACCAATGATATCTATATCTGTCTCAGATAGATTATAGAAAGGAGAATAATCAGTTATATTTTGAATGGTATGGAAAACTTTAAAGCATCCTAAAAAAATGTCAGTCATAACAAGAAGCAATTGAATTCATGTATTTTTTGGGGAAGCTTTGGTAGTTTAATAAGTAACACAGAACTGTAAGTTTCATGACATCTGACAGGTGCTCGTTCACACAAAGGTGTCTTGCAATTTTAACTTTATTTGACAAAAGAAGCAAATTGCTCAGCTAAAAAAAACAAATCACAACCTTCCACTGTGCCCATGAGAACACCACTTAAAGTTGTAACAGTCAGGTTAAAGCACTGCTTAGCAAACCATTAGTACCACGCAGAGATGATTTTCTGAAGAGGCACTCTAACAAGACTCTTAGGATTTCATTCATCCGAGCTGGAACAAGGCAACAGGAAGCAGATAATGTTACACTGGTATCTCAGTACGAGAAATCTCACATGAAAATACTTGTAAGCCTGAAAAAGAAGAAACAAAGCTCTAGTGACCTTGTTTATTTGCCAACAATGGACCTCAAACAAGAGTATTCAGTAGGTTAACTCTGTTTGATACAGGGAAGTTTAATTGCACACATGCTGTACCTTTTGAAAGCTAGCAATAGGACAGGATGTGAGGATGTTTTCTTTTCTTTGTGTTTGTCAGACAGGGAACACAGATTATTTTTATCCATGAGAGCAAGACAGAGCTGGTGGAAGGGACCATGCTGGCGAAAGACCTGTTGAACAGAGTCTCGTCAGCAATAGGAAATTAACTGAAGTTAAGGAAGGAAGCGTTGACTTGATGATGCTTGATCAGATAATTCAATGCTCCTTTGCTTACAAAGGCATCAATCAAGTTACAGGAACTATACCACTGTCATTTTATTGAACTTATCTTCAAAAAGGTTCCTTGATGTAAATAATTGGTAAACTCTGAGACTATAACATTGTTTTTTTTCTTGCAGACATGAGATGACAGCAGTGTATTGCTTAAAATATAGCTAACGTCATGAGCAACCCAAGCAGCTGAAATTAGACATCTGTTCAAGACCTGGGTTAATGGCCTGGAGTCATGATTTGTTTTACCTGAGAGGACTAACAAGCTCTTCCAACAATGTGAGCCAGTGAAATTTTACATTGGGAGGTTGCCATTTCTGAACCATTAGCTAAATCCACATGGTAAAAATGATATATACTCGAATGATCGCAACCTTGTATTTTCAATGCACAAAAAATATGTGTGGAGAATAATATCAACTGATCTAGAATTTCATGGTTAATTAGGATTTCATCAATGCTCCATCATAACTTCCTTGTAATCAGAAAGAGGCAAGTGTAAGATTAAAATTTTAAAATAAAATGCACTGCAGACTGTGCAAGTCAGTCACATTCTCTCCTGACTTGAAAATATATAACTTTTCCTTCATTATTGCTGTGAAAAACTCCTGAAACTCCCTACTCACTAACGTTGTGGGAGTAACTTAACCACACAGATTGCAGTGTCTTTAAAAGGCTACTTGCCACTGGCTTCTTGATGGCAATTAGGTAAGGGCAATAAATACGTCTTCCAGTGACACACTCACTTTATGAGTAAAAATAAAGATTCATATCAATAACTGTACTGGTTTTCTGTGATGTGCTTTTAGCTCAATGTTACAAATTACTTACACCACTAATAACATAATCCCTGACCAATAATTCTTTACTCTCGGTTCCATAACTCAAAAGGCTTTCTGCAGAAAATTAACAACCTCATGTTTGGAGATCACAATCAGTACTGTACTACTGGGTCACTTCTTATGATATGGAGTTATTTTTGCCTTCAGGCAATGATGTAAAATGGATTATATCGGATTAGCAGTCTGTAAAGCACTTCTCCAAACTGTTCTTATAACATAATTTCAATCCTCGTGAGTCCCAGATACATGATTGATTACAAAAATAGATTTTCACAAAATATGCAGCACATGATGTTTGTATAACTAAAGTTGAAAGTTGGTATTTGCTGATGTGGATTATTCAAATCATGATATGTAATCAGTAGTTTGTATCTGCAATTTATACTGATGAAAGAATTCATGTTTGCTCATTGTTCTGAAGATAGATTCTTCCCTTTAAACCCAGTCTGTTCCCTCACTTCTATCCATCTGGTTGTAATTCACATATGCTATGCACCTTACTATTTGCACCTTCCATACACAATAGTCAATGTATGATATTTAATCTCCCAATAGGATTTCTGATTCCGACAGCTAATCAAGCAAAAATCTGAACTATCCATCTGTGCTAACACTTTAAAATACAGCGCTGATGACTTCCGTTCCACAAACTATCCCTCCAGGCCCACCAGCATGGGAACTACAGGGTCTACAGAGTAGGAGATTGGTCTACATCTTTAATCTTCATTCCCATTCAATTATCCTCTTATTAATACCGTCAATTATTTTTTGCAGCAGCTGATATTCACTTCAGTTCTTCCCCACAACATACATGTAATTCCTTTCTTATCAATGCCGACTGAGACATGGACTCTCTTGGGAAGAGAAAAACTGTTTCAACGAAACCACATACATCCACAGTTTCCTTTCATTACTCCATGTCTGTCAGAGTGGGGACTTAGCAAGCAGTATTCAGAGAGTCTCTACATCCATGAAAGCAGTTAGCACTTGCTGCACTTGAGTGTTTGGAAACATGACTACAACATGCACGTCATTTACATATTCAAGAAATCAAGAGACGCTCTGTGAGTTATGAATCTCCAGAGTATCTTGATCACGCACCTGTCGGATACCTGGGTGGCAGGAAAACAGCAGGGTTACAAGTTTCCAGTAAAGTTTAACTATATTACGCCCCTGCCCATATTTATGTGAACGTATCATGTGTACGTGTCTAACAAGCACCATCAAAAATTTAGATTTGTGCACATACACTTATTGTGGTTAATTTTAAGCACTTTGCATAAACACAATCTCACCCTTGGACTCTCTATTACTATTAAGAATTTTCTGGATTTGCATATTAATTTCCCATTAAACTTTCTAGAGAAAGTTAAGGCTAATAATTAATGCTGTAATTTTAATGACATGATCATTGCTGACACATTTCCAGTACATCTCTCACTCCAAAGGGGGAATATTATAAAATACTGAGTCTTATTGCTCTTGTGTAGTAAATCTTTCTTTCCACAAGAAAATATGAATAGAATTACGCCATTTAGCTCCTTAAACCTGCACTGTTATTTAACATGATCATGGCTGATCTTCCCCAGGCCTCAATTCCTCCTGTGTGCCAATTCCACATAGCTCTCAATTCCCTGATCTTCCAAAAGTATAATAACATAGAATTTATAGCAGCATTTCTTAGACTTTGCTAACTGCTTCTTTCTATTTCTTTCATCTCTCTCTCTCATAATCTAATTTCTCTTTATCTGAATTGACTCTAATTTAACCTCTGCCATAATCTTGCTTTAATTCCTTCCTCAATCCTTAAATCTCATTGGGTACAGAAGAACAATATTGGCCCTGTCATTCATTTCATTCACTGGAGTCCCCCCTAACGTTTACATTCGTGAGTTATCAGTCTGAAAGAAGAAAGACTTGTATTTCTATAGCACAGTTCATAAACTTAGGATGCTTCGAGCCAAGCTTTTCTGAAGCGTAGTCACTGTTTTAATGTAGATGTTGAAGCAGCCAACTTGAACACAATAAACTCATACAAATAGCATGAGATAATCAACAGATTAGCTGTTTTAGTGATGTTGGATCACTAAAATAAGATTGGAAATAACACCAGGGAAAATTCTGGTCCTCATTGCTGGATGTTCCAATGAATGTTTTCATGTCCTTCTGAGAGCAGGCAGGGACACAGTCTCCTCTGAGAGACAAAGTCTCGGACATTGTAGTTGTACCTTGGAGTATCGGCCTCCAATTTTTGTACAATTTACTGGAGTGGGAATTGAAACCACAATTTCCTGACGGGGCAAAACTGCTATTAACAGACAATGACTGACATAAATGTTCTTCCAGCAAGTTATAGTGGAAAATTATTTTGAGCTGAAAGGAACAGAAGTTAAATTAACTAATGACACACATCATGAATGACCCACAATACCAACTTGTGGCTCAATGGCAAAAACAGAAGTTGTGCAAAATCCAAAAACATTCTTGTGAATTATTTCATTATATATGTAAGTGAAACTTTAGCTTTGCAAACCTGATTGCCAGTGTTTCTGGCATTTATGGATAGAAGGCGCAGATGTTCCTTCTTTAAGAATAACACACACTTTCTCATTCTGCAATAAAAAAACTAACTGTATAAAACCATGGATAAATCTTAATTTTCCATTGTTGTATTAATATTAGTTTGAATTTTGACAACTATTTATAACTTGAATGGAAAAGTTGCATTGCTAATTCTGTATTTTGGCTGCTCAATTTTTTTAAAATTAACAATGGACTAGAAAGTGCTTGGGATATTGTTCACAGGGGCAGTGAGTAGGCACTTTATTTGGGAAAGGTGTTATAGAGTCATACAGCGCAGAAACATACCCTTCAGCCTACCATGTCCATGCCGGCCAGCAGGTATTTATATATTATTCCTTTTTACCAGCACTTGGTTCTTAGCCCTCTATGTCTTGGTGATTCAAGTGCTCATCCAGATACTTCTTAGATGTTGTGAGAGTATCTGTCTCCATCACCTCCTTGGGCAGTATGTTCCAGACTTGTAAGCACACTCTGGGTGAAAAAATTCTTCCCCAGATCTCCTTTAAACTTTTGTCCTCGAGTTTTAGGTACCTTTGCAATGAGGAAAAGTATACCTTATCTATGCCTCTCATAATTTTGTACATCAGGTTCCTTGTCAGTCTCCTCATATCCAAGGAATACAAATCCAGCCTCTGAAGTCTCTCGTCATAATGAAATGCTCCCTTCCAGGCAATTTCCTGGTGAATCCCCTCTACATCCTCACCAAAGCAATCATGGCCTTCGTATAGTGTAGTGGTCAGAACTGTTCTGAGTACTTCAGTTGTGGCCTATCCAATGTTTTATATAGTTATACCATATTATATTCCATGCCCTGGCTGTTGAAGACAAGTGTCTCATATGCCTTCTTGACCACCTTATCTGCCTGTGCTGCCACCTTCAGGGATCCATTGACTTGTACATAGAGGTCCCCTTTTTGCTCAATACTGCCTCAGGACCTACCATTCATTTTGTATGTCCTACCCTTGTTAGTCCTCCTAAAGTGCACCATGTCACGCTTATCAGAATTAAGTTCTATCTGCCATTGTTCTGTCTGCCTTCCCAATTGATCAATACCATTATGTAGCTTCCAATTATCCTTATCATCAACAATTGTAATGACGACAGAATACTGCACACAGTACTCCAGCTGTGGTCTAATTTATGTTTTATATTGTTGTACCATAACTTACTTGCTCTTATGTTCTATGTCCCAGCTAATGAAGGTGAGTACTCCATATGTATTCTAAACCACTTTATCGACCTGTATTGCCTTCTTCAGGGGTCAGGACATGTTCACCAAGGAACTTCTGTTCCTCAGTACTTCCTCAGCTCCTACCGTTCATTGTATATAACCTAGTATTTTTGGCCCTCCCAAAGTACACCACCTCATACTTCTCAGGAGTAAGTTCCATCTGCAATTTTTCTGCACATCTTACCTACTCATCAATATTGTTCTGTATCTGAAGACTATTCTCCTCACTATCAACAACACCACCAAATTTTATGCCATCTGCAAACTTACTAATTGCACCTCATGTATTCACATCCAGATCATTAATACGTATAGCAAGGGTCCCAGCACCAGTTCCTGGTGTACACCACTGGTCACAGGCTTACAATTGGAAAATAAATCTGCCACCATCACCCACTGCCTCCGATCACCGAAATAATTTTGAATGAGAGGCTGAGCTCTGATGGATGGAATATGTAATCTCACTCAATGTACCAGCTACAGAGTTACATTGGGTTTCTAATGGGATTGGGAAGCAGAAGTTTCTAGTGTTATGTGTCCCTGCAGCGGCTGAACCCCACAAAATGCCAACCATGATTTCCCAACCAAAGTCAAGACCTTGCTTTTTTAAACCACTTTGCTGAACTCTCACTGGGGTTATATTGCAACAGCAATGAAGAATTGAATCTTTTCATAAATTATCCTTAATTTCCATCTCCCTAGGCTAACCACCTGTGTTGGCACTGAACTTATTTCCAGGCAACTTATTGCCTGCTTAGCTATCACAAGATGCTACTCCTGACAGGTCATACCCACCAATCTTCCTTAATGTCAATGGGAAACTACGGAAACTTCACTTGGCTCCTCACATTGATTGGGAATGAAATGGTCAAAGGATTGATCTAATGTGTAGTCATTACTCTAAGCCTTGAATGTCACTCAGATTCATGGCACATTAAAAAATAGAATCTATATTGTAAGGAATGTCATTTTTTATCTCCCTGCTTGCCAACTAAACTCTTCCAAAATAACATGAATGTAATACAGTGGAAATGATGAGTGCTACTCAGTGATGAGTTAAAATCTAGTTCTGTATAATGGCTCGGCACAATTCCCATGAATAGTTCAGCTTATGTGCAGCATAGAATTGCAATCTGATTCAGTGAGACCAGAGGAATGGTATGTGTGAGAAATGAAAAGCCTCTCAGTTGTGCTCCTTGGAGATTACAGTTAAGGTAATCATAAAGGTAGAATACGAATGAAATGAAGAAATGAAAGGCATCTCCTCCCCCATCAAAAGAAAATTGCTTTGTCAAAGTGCATAGCGCTTCATTTAGCATCAGATTGTAGGAAAATGGAATAATTGACAGTTTCCTCCTCAAAGTGCATGGAAGATCACATATTAAAGAAGCAGATGTGTTTACACAGCTCCATTTAATAAGATTGCCAGAGGTGGTGTTAAGTGGCATATTGACTAGTATTTGTGATCTAGATTAAACAGTTTGTTTTTAAGTCCACCCTTCCTCTTTCCTGGATTAAACTGAAGGTAGTAATTTATTCTGAAGTACAATCTCACAAGCATTGGAGGCCTTTGTTTTCAATAAAGTTGAAAGTGACTTTTTCTCAGGTGTTGGAGAGAGCTTCACAAGAGTCAAGACCAAATAGTTTATTTCCACTCTTTCCTCTTTTAATGAAGCAATCTTATTTAATTGTGCCATATCTTTTTGGAGCAGGACTTTTAATGGGGTCTACATTAGCTAGATTTTCTTCTGCTAGAGAGATTAAAAGAGAGCTTAGTCAAACTGGGAAAATTTAGAAATCAAGTGTCCCTTGCATTGCAGAGAAGGAGGAGAGGCAGAAGGAGCAAAGGAAATGTCTGCGATAAGGTAGAAACCAAGAGAAAATGAATGACGTGGATTGGCGCCAACATAAAGAGAATGGCGAAGGTTTATTGATGGCAGCTAATCCATTTGAAGGTGTAAATAGAGGGGAGGCAAACAAAAGTAGGGGTGAAAGTGTGAGATACCTAACAGAGCAGTTGTTGAAAATCAGAAATAAAGGACAGACATAGGAAAGCCCTAAAGAGTAGACAGCAACTTTGAAGAGAGAAAATCTGGAATTAGATTAGAACTGGCCAGGGATTACAAATCAAAAGACTGAAGATGCTGGAAATCCAATCAAAACAGAAAATTCTGGAAACACTCAGCAGGCCAAGAAGTGTCCACAAAGAGGTAAAAGGAGCCAATGTCCTATGTTAATAAGCCCACATCATAAATGATCATCAACTCAAAACCCAAACCCTGCACCCCTCCACAAATGTCACCATACCTGCCAAGCACCTCCAGCATTCTCCATTCCTATATCAGAACTACTCTGTTCTGAGAAAAACTGGAGAGGCTGGATATCTGAAATTATTGAATTCAGTGTTGAGCCCCAAATGCTGTACTATGTCCAGATGTAAGATGAGATGTTTCTCCTTGAGCTTATGTTGGGCTCCATTAGGAAACTGTAAGAAGCCAAGACAAGAGGTCAGACTGGGAGTAGGACAGAGAATGAAAGTGGCAGGTAGCTATAAGTTCAGGAACAACATGTGCACTAAACAGAGGCATTCTGCAAACTGCTTTTTAATTTTCTTTTGCTTGTTGTAAATACAACGCAAATTGTAAAGAGAAGTAAAGCAATGGAGGAAAAAGAATGGATTAAAGGGGGAGAAAAAAAGAGACAGAAAGGAAAGATAAGAAAATGAGCAATTTTCAAAAGCTGTGCAGTAGGTTACTACCTGCAGGAATGAAATTCAACAATGATGTTGTTTCCTTTCTGGTCCAGGAAGATTAATTGCCACTGGTTTATGAATGAAAACATTGTTCTAAAAATAATTATATTCTTAATCACCACTCAGTTTTCTGCAGTGTGTTGAATGGACAATTAATGTGTATCCAACAAGTTAATAAAAGTTTAATGAGGAGGCTAAAGGTGAGATACTGTCTGATGAATAGCGGTTCTATGTATCAACTTAGATGCAAGAAAATCTTCATTAATAGTGATGGTCTGAACCTGACGAAGTTGTTAATGTTTTGTTGATCAATGCCCTTAGCATTATGGGCTGCTGGAGGTGATAGTTATGCTGAGTGGGGACGTAAATTGAGCCATATGGCATTGTTCACACGGCTCTTAAAAATCAATGCAGTACTGATGAAAATAGGGTAGAATGAATAGAATGATTCAGAGCATATTCCTGAGTGCCTTAGTGCCCATTAAGTAAGCTGTCTCCCCATTTATCAGCAACCTTTTGTCCCCCCAACTCTCCCAAATTACAACAGTAGTGCAAAATGCAATATTTTCAACCTTATTGGTTGAAAGACAATAACTCTTATTTACACTCAGAACTACTAAGGTTTACTCACCTTATTTCCTCTGTTACTTAAACCCCAGATTGCATTCTTTGTCCTCACTGAGAATTGGAAGCTCATCAAACCACAAATATAACCAACCATGGTTGCCTTGACTGTTGTGCCTACAAAGACTACTCTTGGCTTCCTAGCTTCAGGGTCATTCCAGACTGCTGCTGCTGCTGATCTCTACTACATCCCAGAGCTTGCTACTTCTGTGCGAGAGAGGTCATTCAGACTCCAAATAAATTAAGGCTTTTCTCCTTTGATTAATTTTCCTCTCATCCCACAGGTGCAAGCAAACTGAGCAAAGATTTGCCTGCATGGCTGGTTTTCCTTAAGTGTAGGTATACATAGACTGCAGTCAAAACCTTAAAGACACCTCTCTGGCAATACCCTGCCGTAGTGCCTGACTGTGGCTTTTTTTTATATGAAAAACACAATGATGCTGGAGGAACTCAGCAGGCCAGGCAGCATCCGTGGAGAAAGGCAGGTGGTCAACGCTTCGGGCCAGGACCCTTCCTCAGGACTGATTCCAGCATCTGCAGCCCTTTATTTCTCTGTGGCTTTTTTCTTCTGGAAGCCTTAGTGCAAACAATTCATTTTTAAATAGTTTGTGGTTATCTTGCTGAGCGGAAGTAGATTTGCTTCAAACCTGCATCATCACATGCTTGAAGTGGTATAAAATGATAGAAGTATATCAGAGAGACCAGAAAGTACCAAATAATTATTATAGACCACACCAAAGTCCAAGGACAATGGCTTAAGCTTAATCCAGGAAAGGTTAACCCTGCTATCCGCAACAAAAATGTTTCAGACCTACAACCAATTTACAGACTTGGGATAGTACAGCTGTGGCTGGAACTACCATTATTTGCACTTTAATAGTTTGTTTCAAACAACACTGCTAATTTACCCCTCATGCTTATATTAAATGGGTGGAATTTGAATTGGAGTTTGATACAGTGAAAAGCTTTTGCTTGCATTCCATTCAGACAGATCTTTCCATACACAGGTACCTCAATTCCATACATAGGTACATCGGTTCTCATGCATTAGTCAGCATAACAACTACTTAGAACATCAAAAAATACAGCACAGGGACAGGCTATTTGGCCCAAGATGTCTGTGCTGAGCATGATGCCAAATTAAACTAATCCCTGCTGCCTGCACATGGTCCATACTTCTCCATTCCCTGCATATTCATGTGCTGGTCAAAAAGCCTCTTAAGTGCTACTATTGAATCTGCTTCCACTCCCTCCCCTGGTAGTGCATTCCAGGCACCTACCATTCCCTGTGTAAAAAATTTACCCCACACATCTTTAAACTTTCCCCTCTCATCATAAGGCAATGCCCTCAAGTATTCAACATTTCTACCCAGGGAAAAAAAAATCTGGGCATCTACCCTACCTTTGCCTCTCATAATTTTATAAACTTCTCTCAGGTACATGGATGCACTTAGTCAGCACAGACTCCATACATTCTACGGCATGACCCCAAGCTTGAAATTTTAATTCTCCATTCATCTGCCACTCTGACTTCGTTGTCTGTAGCCTCCTACACTGTTGTACTGAAGCTCAATATAAGCTCAAGGAACAACACCTTACCTTTCTATTAGACAGAATACAGTCTTTGGGATTCAACATTAATTTCGACAAGTTCAGATCAGAATCACAGAGATTATGTTTTCAAAGCATAAGAACACAAGAAAAGAGGAGCAGGAGCAGCCACTTGGCCTCTCGACCTTACCCCATCAATCAATATGATTATGGCTGACCTACCCCAGGACTTGTCTTCTCTGTGCCAGATCCTCATAGTCCTGAATTCCCCATCTTTCAAAACACTTGTTTAACTCCTCTTCAAATACCTCAATGATTTGGCCTCCACAAACACCCAGGGTAGAGAATTCCAGAGATTTTCCATCCTCTAAGAGGAGAATTTCACAGACACCTCAGTTTTCAATGACTGCCCACTTTTATTGTCCTCTCATTCAAGGTTCTCCATGTGACTCTGGCAATCCTATATACATCTTCCCCAGACCGGACCTTTTTAAAATTTCTTTGTTTAATCTCTCCCACCCTGTCACAAACCTATTTAGTTCTTTCCTTCATTTCCTCCTCCCCCGCTTACACTGCCTCTGCATTTTCTTAAACATTGTTATATTTCTACATCTTTCCAGTTCTGACAAAAACTCATTGCCTTTTCCGCAGATGCTGTCTGGTCTGCTGAGTCTTACAACAACTTCTATTTTACTTCCAATTTTTAGTCCCAGCTGCATTTGTATTATTGGAACAGGAGTAGACCACTCAGCCCTTCAAGTCTGTTGTTATTTAGCTCTACAGAAATCAAACCCACACTATTCAATGCAGCATGAGGTGGTAAGATTTAAGAAAGTAAATCAAAGGGATATTGAACAATCAATTTATTTAGTCAAATCTAAATATTTATTAAATTGAGCTTGCTGTGGCAAATCCTCTGGCAAAATTCATCAGCAGTACAATGGAGATTACAGCCACTTTGTATTTTTTATGACACCTGTTTACCTAATTGTGTTTAAATAATTCAATAGAAATGACTTGATCAGAAAGAAAAAGAAGTAGGTAGTTATAAACAACTTCAGATGCTTTCAATAGAACAAAGGCACATTATGTGTTGTACATTTTTCAAAGACAAATACGGAAAGGCCACGCCCAGGACAGGATTTCATGACAGTGTTTATGAAGGACTGCCCTTGATGGGAATAATGGGCCCATGCCGTGTTTGTGCTATCCCTTAACTTCAGTGCAGTGCAGGTGTAAATGCTGTAGAATGGACTCCCTGGATAGATCACGCAGATCACTCCAGCTTTGAAATCCTCGCTCTACCCATTCCCACGCTGGGCATTTATCCACATTTGCTTCAGAGCTTTTTTAAAAAAATGTCGTTCTTACATCAGAGGTCAGAAGTTGAGTCACACTAATACCACTGCATGCAGAGAGCTGGAGTCAAACCAAACTCCCACTCAGGCTGTACTCAGTTAGATCTCTGGGAGCCCAGCAAATGCTAGGAGGTAGGAGCTCATGGATTTAACTTTCACACGAGTCAGGGCCATCTGCAACATTACTTTAATCTATGCATGAGAATTCAGTACTGTGAAGATCCAGTACAAGGACACATTAGCTTCACAAGTAAAGATTCCTCTGAGGATATCCTTACAACATCACACTAAAAGCTGGCTCAAAAAAGACACATACCAAAGTTACCAGAAAGTAGACATTACTCAAAGCCCATTTTATTTTTAAAAAATAAAAGATTTCAATGAAATATTACATTTTTGCACATATTAATGTTCCGTCATTGTACTTGGATCAAGAGTTCTTGCAGAAGGGAGTGTAATGTCATCCATAAGCAAATGTCTGGCATAAAGCTCATGTTGCAGAAACATTTCCTGTGAAGGAATTTATCCAGTATATGCTGCACAGTAGATTCAAGTATCAGTATAAACATCAAAGCAACTTCTCAATTAGATTTTGCACACAAATATTACATTTCCTTTGTAAAGTCACTCAGCACTTTATATGTGTCCAACAGCATTGTGAAAGTGCCTCCAAAAACAAATACACACAAACTCACGCGTGCCATGCACACACATTCAAGGAGGCTCAATATTACCTTCCCACAGGTAAGTAAGATGGGACTGGTGTAAACACTGCCCTTACTACATGTATCCATAAATGAAAAGATACTTTCTGTTAAATTTGACTGATTGCACCACATTAAAGCAAATGCAACTCACAGTTTTTGTTGTGAAAAGGGATTTGGGATCCTATTTAGATTATTGAACTTGCACATTAATACGGGCCTGTCTGTAGATACAGCTAGGCATGTTAGACACCCAACAGTTGGCTCCTGTTAAAATGAAGGCAGTTAGATCACCAGAATTAACAAGCTGGTTAAATTATTGAACTCATTATTGCCCCATTAATACTAGGCCAGGGCCTTCAAAGTTGGCTCTAATGAGGTATAATAATAACTATGCATTGAAACTTCTCTTTTATATTGCTTTGATCCCAATTTCAGAAGATCAGAAGATGCAGAGGCTGACATTCCTACTTCTTACAGAATTTATCATTTTGGCATAACTGGGAACGCTGCTAATTTAGTACCAAGATTATTGTTAAATCAGAACTGATTCATTACTCTGAACTGCAGTCCTGAATTGAAGCAGTCCGAAAGCATTTTGCACAACAGAAGAACTGAGAAGGAACATTTGTCCATGAGTTTGTGCTAAAGTTGAATCAAGACAGGGTTGCAAGAGGTAAAATTCAACCTCAGTTTGAAACAGATGTGATCAAAACAGCTGCTTTCTATATCTCCCACAAACTTCACTTTTCCAGTGTCCTCAATTCACATGCTGCATCACCACTACATTGAATTTCACTTTCCCAGAACTCAGAAGTGAAAGCATATTGTTCTCATCCACTGCAGCTCTCAGTTCTCACATTATTAAAAGAATGCTGATTTATTTAATTGTTTTTAATACGTACAGTAAACAATGTTTTAACTACTTTTTGTTCTATAAGAATTCACCATTTGATCATTTATGGTTGAGCTGTAAAATTCAGTATGTCTATTTTTATGCATGAAAGCCCACACAAATCATGATTTTGTTTAGCCCAATTACTCACAAGTCCAGGTGAAAGCTCCAGTGGATTTCTGGAAGGAACTAAAGCTAAGAGAGGAAAACTGTACCTAAGTATAATTGAAAACCGTCTTCACGAATAAAGGGACAAACATTTAAAAGAGCCCTCTCCTGCATAAGCAAGCAAAGCATTTATCTGTCTTGATTAGGAGTTTCATATGTAGAGTGGTGGTTGGAAGTATTACTGGTGGCTTCATCACATGACCTCTTGCCTTCATCTATCCCACCCTCATCATCGGTTGCCCGTTCTGACTATCCTCTATTGGAAAGCAATGAGTTATTATCCAATTGGGTTTTTCATGATTCCAAACTCTAGTTAAACTGTTTTATCCCTTTTTCAATATTTTTAGAAACTGAAGTCTTCAGCTCTTTGAAGATGCTGTTATGATTTTTCACCAGGTTACTTGCAGTAGCATCTACATAAGAACTTAAGAATACAAGAAACGTTGGCAGGACTGGACTGTACGGCCACTTCAGGATCATTCTGCCAATGAGTTCATAACTAATCCTGTCTCTCAGGTCCATTTTCTCATCTGATCCCCCATTCTCTTTGACTTTTTGAATCTAATAAAAGCTATTGATCTCAGAATTGAATGTACTCTATAGTTCAGCTTCCACAGAGGTGGAGAATTACAAAGACATAACTTTCATTGTAAAGGAATTCCTCTTCATTTGAGTCCTAACTTTTTGATGCCTTTTCCCCTGGATTCTAGCCTTGTTGTTTCAGTCTCCCAGCATTGAATATCTCAATCCCTTTCAGAATCTTGTATGCATCAATAAGTTCACACCTGTTCTTCCAAATTCTAGGGAACAGAGGCCAATTTTACACAATTTCTCTTTTTTGTGATAATCCCCTAATCTCAGAAATAATTCTCATGAACCTCCAGAGCATCCCTTCCAAAGCAAGTATATGCTTTCACAGGTATAGAGATCAAAAGTACGTATAGATCTCTTGATGTGATCTCAAAGCCCTGTGCAACTGGAGCAAGACTTCTTTGCTCTTGTAGTCCAACCCCTTTGAACCTTAGCCCAATATAACATTTGCCTTTGTATTTGCTTGAAGTACCTGTATAATAGCATTTCTTCAACCAGCTACCAAAATCCCTCAATACATTTATTGCTATCTGACTAATTGAAAACAATTCTGTTTTCCTATTCTGACTAAAGTAGATAGCCTCATATTTTAATATATTATATTCCATGAGCTAATTACTAATTTGTTTATTGCGTTCTCCTCACAGGTTACTTTGCCACCTAGCTTTGTTCTTTCATCAAACTTGGATACTTCACAATGTCATTTGATTGGTCCCAGCCTTATTCAATTACAGTCCATTTCAATAGAATCACTCCCTATTTCCCTAATATAGATGTCAATTTTGAATGAATCTGAACCTCTTTCTTCCTCAACACAACTCGAGTCACATTTTCAAGTCTCTGATGTGTTTAATCCCATTCCAATATGCACATGACTCAGGTAACAAAATGGAGGTAATTACCCTTTAGTTTCTGCATTTTGATTTGATTTGATTCCTAGATCCTTACCCTCTCCTGGCATCCTATCATCTAAGTCATTGCTATAGATGGACAATCGATGAGGCCTCAGCTGCAATTCCTGTGGCCCACCTCTAGTTACCACATCCCAAACCAAAAATGATATGTTTATTCCTAATCTGTTTTCAGTTCCCTGTAATATTCCCTAATAGAGATTGAGATAATACAGGAAGACCATCTAAGAAAGGAATGAAGAAGAGAGTAGGTTTAGGCAAAATGATTGAGGATAATTTGAGGACATAAGACTCAGTAAAAACACAAAGGACTGACATTGGAGTCAAGAGGAAATGGTTGAGGAATGTGTGGAGTATGGAGAAAGCCAGGGTCCAATACTGAGAGGCACTGGAAGTATTTATAGAGAGCTATATGTCAAGGAGGTGAAATAAACTAAGCATTTGGATTGATTTTTAAAAAATTATTTTCTTCAGAGAGTTCATAAAAATGCTTGTATTTTAGAATCTAGCAGCCAGTCCAGCTCACCTGAGCTCAGCTCCTTCTGAAGGGATCGAAGCAAGAGTGGTGACAGTTGTTCAATAGGTAACAGGCTACAGTTGAGTGGGAAAATTCAGCAGCCATTCAGCTCAGTGTCCCTCTGTGTAGTTTTATTCTCTTCAATAGATCCTGTCTTTTAATGCTCTTCCCTGTCCTTCCATCACTCCTCTCTGACCTCTGTAACCATTCTTGCTGAATTCATCCTCTTTGCCCTTCATTGATCACCAGCTACTCAATACCCTGCTTGCAAACACTAGGACAGTTGAGGAAAGGTGAAATATAAAGCTCATCATAATATATTGAAAGTTGCTATATTGCAACAAGTATATCTGGGTAGAGCAAACAACCATTTTGCTAACAAATTCTGGAGGCATAATATGGTAGTGGATCTGTCCCTCAAAGTACTTATCACACACACCTCAAGGACTGCAGCAGTTCAAGAAAGCAGCTCACTACCACCTTCTCAAGGGCCATTAGGGATGGGCAATTACATGTGGCTCAGCCTGCGAAGCCCATATCCCTCGAAAGAATAAAAAAAAGCAAAATGCCATATAAGTACGCATGCATGGAGTTCAGTAACTGTGACTAGTGAGTGATTAATAGTCCAGGCTGAAAAGACAAAAAGCTGAAAGATCACCTTGGGTCACTGGTTTGGACTGCAGCTGGAAAGAAAATTGCTTTTAATGACAACAATCTTTCAATAAACAGGGATATAGTGTCAAGGAATTGAATGGGGAGAAATGAATGCAGGCCTGGATGTTAGACAGAGAGTTTACTTAGCTGTAAAGTTCTTGAGAGGAATCGTCTATATAGAGAAGCATGGTTATTGTGACCTTTTGTAACAATTTACCATAAATATAACACTCAGATGAATCAGCATGTTTTTAAGTTAGCTGGTTGGAGGACCATGTGCATAGAGTAAATTTTCATAAATAGTAGTAAGGTTTCCAGCTAATCTGAATTAGTGAGGAATAAGCAAGGGTCAAGAAGACTTTGTCTACTTTTTGGTTGTGTCATAAGATCTATGTCCTCCTAAAAGGGAAGATAGAATTGTGCTGTAAAATTTCATCTGAATGGCAGAATCTCTGATACTGCTGCACCCTTTAATAGCACAGCAAAGAGTTATTTTTTATGTACCAACTTTGAAATGAGGCTCCCAACCTTCTAACACAGAGGGAGCATTCTATCAACTTCCAAAGCCACTATAAATACCCTTACATAATGTCTGAAGTATCATTGTGAATCTTTTTTTTCTCCGTTTTTTTTCTGTCATGAATTTATGTCATTGGAGATGCCAAAGCAATTTTGATAGGTCTTTAGGCAATACTTAAATCTTCTGACCTGACCACCAAAACACAGCTTACAAACACAGTTCATCATGGTATGCCTTCTTAATTGGGTCAGTATCATAGCTTTGGACTAAATGATCAGCCCATCTTAACTTTATCTTTAATCTCATCATAATAACTACAAGGAATTAAAACTAAACTTTTAGCACACATGGTATTAGTCACAAAGCCAACCAGTATACTACAAATGAAATAAAGTATGAAACCAAAGTTTGCAATCAAAATGCAATTTAACATATTTTCTCCATATAGAGGGGGTTTAGGTGCTGTATAACATTGTGATGGGTAAATGCAAATTATGAAAACCAAACCATCCACTAAATTCCTTATTGCAAGAGCATGGTGCACTATTGTGCTATTATCATTGGAAAATTGCTCTTGGAAACTGGCATTGGAAACTAGGGGTGAAAGAAAGAATCAGACGTTGTGCTCTGCATTATCTAAAAACCTTTTTGAACAGAGTGACTTCAAAGAGGTTGATTATGATATTGTTCAGTTGTATATAAACTATACACTGTGAACTTTCTGTTAATATTTTTTGTTTCATTTTGTTAATACTTCATGTGAAAAGTTTTGTAACATCAACAGGCTCCCAGATGCCCATGAACAATCGAAAGTAACACACCCAGCAGCCCACAGAGCATTCCAACCTGCAACATATGTTGACAATTGCATCATGATTGATTTAAAGTATTTACTTGCTTTATCTCTAAGAGCGAATTCTCTCTGAATTTTGGCTAGCCGAGACCGGGTTGGGTGAGTCTGTGAGCCCTGTCTGCATAAATTACTCTGTCCAGAGGAGTCATTAAAAAACATAATGAATAAGGGAAAGGTATAAGAATCATAATGAGATGGATCTAGAATATCCCTGTGAAAGAAGCAATGCCAGACCAAATATGTGCTTAGAGCCTGACTCCAATTTATTATATGTAATATGCACTGTATTTCTTTAAAGAGGAAGTCAAGTGGTAAAATAGTTACAACACACAATCTTTTTGAATATGGCTGAAATTCCTTCGTTAGCAAACCTGGTTGATGTCTCAAGACTGGGGTAGTTATATTTTTATACTACAGAGGAATCAAGGCTAGTGGGGATTAGGCAGAAAAATGAAAGTGAGGCCAAAGTTCAGATCAGTCAAGATCTTATTGGTTGAGAGAACAAGCTGAAAGGGCCAAGTGGCCTCTTGTTTCAATTACTTATATTTTTACGTTCTCCCTTTCCCCAGTACAACTGAAAATAAGAGACTGCCCTTAGAGAATCCCATAGCTGTAAACTAGAACTTTTTACCTTGTCTGAGTGGAAAGATTTTTCAGCAGTCTTACAACCCTTGCAGGCTGTCACAGAAAACTCTCCTTGCTCAAAACCTTCAAAAACATTGTTTTTCACATTCCAGAAATCATTTCACAAATTCCACCCCCTAAGCTAAAATGGTCATTTGATATTGGGAATAGGTATGCACAATTTAAGTTGACATTAATGATCCTCCATCATTGGGGACACAGGAACAGGGTTTTGAAGATGTCCAGTACCAGCCATCTGTACAGCATTGCAAGTGAACAAACTTCCTGCAGCATGGCAAATGACATACAAGGACCCAAACTGAAACATGAGCACAGCAGAAATGGCCCTTGTGCTCCTCGAATGGAGCTCAGAAAATGACAATATACTGCAAGGACACATGGAACTCACCAGTGAATGCATGTAAACCTGCACCGGCAAATTCCAGCTTACTGATTGGTTTTAACGACTAGCTAAACTGAGGTTATTATCTGCTCACGTCCCCTTTTTGAATGGCATGCCAAGAGGTTGGCACTGAACACCTTACTGCCTTACCATTGCTTTCTGTCTGTCTCTCATCTGTTCACTATAATTTAGTAATACTGAAATTTGTAACATTATGGTATTTTGATGCACTTTAATCAGAATGTGTTAGTAATACTATTTTCAGTCCAATGTTACAAGGAAATATAGATTCAAAGACCCATGGAAATAAATAATTTCTTCAAGATTGTCTTATCGAAAACATTTGATTAAACTGTGAAGTTATTTTCTGTTTTTACTTTTACTTTTACTTTTAAATACACAACTTAGATGTTGAAGAGATGATACCAGGTCTGCATCCAGTTCAGAGGAAAGGTCCCAGTCCTGAAACATCAACCATTTCTCTTTCCACAGATGCTACCCACCTGCTGAGTGTTTCCAATGTTTTCTGTTTTTATTATGCTGGGTCTGGGTGCTGACATCTTTATGACCGACTGTCTGTTTGGAACTAACTGAGAACCAGACTATGGCTTCAGGCAAAACAGCATGAAGAGTCAGGCAGTTGTGTAGCAAGAGTTTATAAATTAGTTGGTTTACCCTGATGCTCATTGCAAGTTTCAAACACAACTTACCTGGTCAAATTCATTGAGTACCTATTATCAGTGGTCATAGGTGACAAATAGGGATCCCATTTGTCCCTAAAGAGTGGGTCTTTCACTCACTCTTTTTCCTCTAATGCTTGAAATAAATTGTCCAGATGGCTTGAAAGAAGAAACATATTTGAAAGGGTCATGGAACTAAAAACGTATTTCATACTGTAGAGAACCAAACCTGAAGGGAACAGAAACCATACCTGTCATGGTCTAGATAGTAGGTCACATATTCAGTTTTATCCCTTGTCTTATCATCTAGTAGGAACAGGAATGCTTGCTAATGGAAAGGTCATTGAGGAGTCAGAGCAGCAAAACTGTTATGATGAGAACTTTGTGAAGTTACAACAATTTCATTTGTTTACACAACGGGCTACATTGGTGAATGCAGATCCAACTCCCCGAACTTTGCTGTGTGCCATCCTTGCCATCCCAGTTACACACTTTCACTCCAGTTCTGTGAAGAATTTTGAGGTGTCTGTAGAGTCCAATGCAGAACCTGCAGACTCTACCACAGGTGGGGCACACAGTTCTTGGCTGGGATAGTGGTGATCGGAGATGTTATATGCTCATTCTACTATTTGAGAACGATCTCTGCCTCCTCCCATTGTAGAGGCTCAGTGCCTTCCTGGATGCTTCTTCTCCAGGGATTCCCTTGTATAAGAATATTTTGAAGAAGACTTTGAGAACGTCCTTGAAGTGCATCCATCCTTCTAAAAGTATGCCATGTCGGAGCTCAGAGTCAGATCTTGTTTTGGGAGAGTGGAGTCAGGCTAGCAGACAATGGGCCTGTCCATTAGAGCTCGTACATAAACATCAACATGTTTTACATGTTCCTCCAGCGGCTGCTATCTGCCCTCCCTAAGGTTAGTTCCAAGTCTCACTTCTTCCACCCCGTTGACCATTATCCTGTTTTTCCTGTTCATCCTGACTTCTAGGTCCAGACCTCATTTGGAAGCTAACCACCACCCCTTTGTCCTTTTCCATTCCTCCCCCAGTGTCAATGAGCCTGGACTATTGACAGTGCTTGTTGTGACTGTGAATGAGCCACATGGAGACTGGAACTGTAGATATAAAAGGCCTTTATTCAGCTCAAGCAGACACTCAGGAGGAGATCTGGTGGAAGACCTCGGTAGAATCACCCTGAACTCAAAACACCTCAAGTTTTTATACTCTTAAGAACAAAGATAATTTTATTTTAAGCATTCTTAAATTTGTGAGCAAAAGTGCTCCCATGGTGCTAAAAGTTTATTACATGGCATAGAGGAAAAACTGGTTAAAATTTTCTTTGGAACAGCTTATTTAATCACATCTTACTTCTGTCATGATTTTGTGTGGTCCACTTATTTTTACAGCAGGGTCCATCAAAATATTTGAGTGAGGCCTGAATATCCCTTGGATTTCGAGGTTTGTTTTGCCTCTGTCTGCAGACCTTTCCACAGCCTGTTAGAGTATGCATCCCTTTGATTATTTTGCTATTCTTAGGCTCAGATCACATTCTTTAACTGTTTGCAGACTGGAAAATATAAGATAACAAAACAACACTTCTGTGGTTTATTTGGATAACAGAGACATTGAAGCATATTTCGTATCTGAGTTTTATTCACATTCAACATTAGAAATCTGTAAAGGTCTTGTCATCAAAATATTATCAGAAGAGCTGCTTAACAGGATAGTTTAAAGATGCTTTTGTAGCTTAGTTAGGTGATTGAACACATTTTTCTACCTGTTGCATTTATAAGTTTTCCTGAAGAATTTATCAGCAAATGTTGCTGAAAATCGTTTCCATTTTTTGAAAGTAGTACCCATTATCATGCTGTCCTCGGTGAAACAGGGTCTTCTGACTAAAGAGATATCTGATTAACTTCTGCTTCTCTACAGGAATTACTGAACTGTTCTAGCTTCTTCCAATTTTGTTTTCAAAAAAGGTCTAAGACAAATGAAGCATGAGGTTCCCTTTCCTCTGCCTCATCGATATAACTTCAAACCAAGCTCTGAGAACTCCTATCCTGCTGCATCAACATGCACTGCTGAAACACGTCACTCTCAGGAACAGATGTCCACTCTTCCCCGCTTGCTTGCAAAGTAATAAAGTAACAAAATAAAGAGTCTGAGGTCTTATAGCTGGTGGAAAATGGAGCAAACATTTGCATTTTGGGGTTATCTCAAGTAACCTACATACAAACCCCCTCCTCCCCCTCCCTTCACCTTTTTATACTGGCTTTATCTTGCGGTCCAGATGAAGGGTCCTGACACGAAATGTCGACTGTCCATTTCCCTCCACGGTTCCCTGCCTTACCTGTTGAGATCCTCCAGCATCTGCAGTCTCTTGTGTCTCCAATTGCAGTTTAAAGTTATTGGAAAGGAACAGTTGCAGGGATACATAATAGGTGGCTGGCCTTGGTTTGCCTTACATTCCTGCTAAAGTTAAGACTTTTTCTAGCTCTTGCCATTACTTTGGGAGACTAGACAAGTGATAGGAACATGTTCGAGAACACCTGAGGAATTTTTACAGCATTAAGTAAAAACACACAAGACATGGGAAAAGAAGTTGGCTTACCAAATGTGCTTTGAAAATGTTTAGTCACCTGAAAGGGATGTTAGTGGTTGCTGCAATAATTGCATTAGGATCCAGTTTGTGATGCTATCCAGTTTCCAGAGTTAAGAATTGTTCAGAGGTATCCATAATGGAGTGGTATCAGCTCAACAGGTGAGATGAGAAGCCCTGCACTTCAAAATGGTGCACCTTTGGTCCACAGGGTCTGTGCCAGGCAAGTTGGCAGAAACCCCAAGGAATTAACAATAGTTCTTTCAAAAAGTTTCAAATGCTGTGCCGGAATTAGGAATGAATAGAGGGAGGTGGGTGCCAGAGTTACATCCATGGTGAAGCTTGCGTCTGCCTGTCTGATGCTAATGAGGTGGCTTCCCACTAGCCATACAAGCTAGGTAATGGAGAGTTCAACTGGGCAAGAGCCAGGCACAGTTGGTAGGATCATGACCCCAGAAGGTTCAGGCCTTATTGCAGTAGAAAACGTCCTTGGTATGATTTTGCAACTGAGATACATCATGGCAGAAAAAAATAACGTGTTAAACCTTTCTTGCAATCCACAATTTCTGGAACAGACTGCTTAATCTCTCAGAACTCTGAAAATGCATAATATTTATGGGAATTCCTCTATAAGGCAGACCTGAGCATCTTCCTGGGCTGGCGTAGATCTTGCTCAGTGACAATATTCAAGATTTGAGTATTATGCACCATTTTGTTCTACCCAGGAGATATCCAAGAAAGAACTTACATTCACATAACAATTTCAAGTCATCTGGACATATTAAAGTGCTTTACAGTCAATTATTTATTTTTATAGCACAGTCACTGGTCCTGTGGTGGCAAGTGGAGCAATCAGCATACACACAACAGACACCTACAAAGATTGAAAGAATAAAATCTGTTTTGGTGTGTGTTGAATGAGGAACTAATACAGTCCAGGACACCAGGAGAACTCTACTGCCCTTATCTAAATAGTTTGTTGTGAGCATCACTCAGCAGCCTTCAAATGAGAAGGAAATATTGAATGGAACAAGTATTCATTTGTTCATTCAGTGCTCAACTCAGCATGAGCATGGATCAAGAGTAAATGGCCGGGAGGGTCAAGAAAATCACCACTTGCTCTGAAGCTGAGATTTGAGATTGCTAAATGTGGCACAAGTTACCATCTACAGTATAAAAAAAACCTACTGTTTTTTGCACATCATTGCTTGAGAAAATGTACCACAAATGCTAGAATAGAGCCCAAACTATGATAGTTGTGAAATTGACTGCAGTGCTGTTGCTGTTGTGCATCCTGAATGACCAAGGAACTTTAACATCTTTAAGGTCTAAGTTCTTCTATTCCTTGCACCCCTGTTACATATAATTAGAAACATGAACATCACACATTGTTGTGTCTAATCAAGTTTTTTTTCATTTGTAGTCACAATATCATAATAAGGAGCTTCCTACCACAGTGAGGTTCTGAATCTCCTTAGGTTACAAGCCCACCAGTTGTTCTGCAACCTCAGCATTGATCTTGCCTGGACTTGTGTAATCAGTGGCAGAACTACTCATTAGCATTGGACGGGCAGGTGCTAGTTCCATTTCAAAGTATCTCTGCCCTTTATATGCCTTCACCCATCCTTAACCCTTACAAGGGCAATAGAATAACACAACATTTTTTTAAAAAACACCATTGATGGTTCTTTAATATTCCATCCCAATTGCTGTCCTGTTGGTGGGAGTTATCATTTGCTCTCAAGAACATTGCATCTCATCTTACAGTGTGAATTGACCACCATTGCAACACTGAGTCTCTCAATTGACAATCCTGGCTTATCTTGTAAGGGGAAGATGGAAGGTCTAACAAACTCTTAAATAGCACTTAAAAAACTCTGAGAAATGGTGGTGACACAACATAAGTTGGGAGAGCACACACCAGTCCTCATTGAGGGGTCAGCGGTGGAAAGGGTGAGCAGATTCAAATTCCTGGGGTTCAACATCTCCCAGGATCTATCCTGGGCCCAACACATTGATGCAATCATGAAGAAGGCATGCCAGTGGCTCTACTTCATTAGGAGTTTGAGGAGATTTGGTATGTCACCAAAGACTCTTACAAATTTCTACAGATGTATGGTGGAGAGCATTCTGACTGCTTGCATCACCACCTGGTATGGAGGCTCCAATGTGCAGGATCAAAAGATCCTGCAGAGGATTGTAGACTCAGCCAATTGCATCATGGGCACAACCCTCCCCACCATTGAGGACATATTCAAGAGGCAGGGCAAGAAGGCGGTATCCATCATTAAGGACCCTCACCATCCAGCACATGCCCTCTTCTCATTACTACCATCAGGGAGGAGGTACAGGAGCCTGAAGATCCACACTCAATATTTTAGGAACAGCTCCTTCCCCTCTGCCATCAGAACAGTCCATGAACACTACCTGGTTATCTCTCTTTTGCACTATTTATTTTTTTGTAACTTGTAGTAATTTTTATGTACTGCTGCCACAAAACAACTTTCACGACAAATGTCAGTGATAAATCCCTGTTTTTTTTACCTGAGGGTTTTGCGACTGTTGTGATGATGGGTAGCCTGCAGAACCTACGAGGAACTTTGGACTCAGTACTTTATCTGCAAAACTTGATCTTTCACATCCTTAACCCCTTCTCACAGCCTTGATGTAGCTTAAGCACTCCTGTTTTAAACTCTTGACCTCTGTTCAAGTAAATGACCAAGTACTAAACAAGTACTTAAATCACCAAGGCATAGGGGATCGAAGAGTATGGACCTTCTATGGCACATAAATGGGCTTGGTATAGATGGGTGCAATAGTTTATACAATGAGATGGACTATGACCTCACGATCTACCTTGTTATGACCTTACACCTTATTGCACTGCACTTTCTCTGTAGCTGTGACACTTTACTCTGTACTGTTATTGTTTTTACCTGTATTACATCAATGGACTCTGTACTAGCTCAATGTAATTGCACTGCGTAATGAATTGACCTGTACGATCGGTATGCAAGACAAGTTTTTCACTGTACCTCGGTACAAGTGACAAAAATAAACCAATACCAATACATGGTTGGTGAAAGGCCTGTTTCTGTGCTGTATGACACTATGACTCTAGTATAAATGGGTACATGATTTTTGGCATGGATGGTGGTTCGAAGGGCCTTTTGACGTCATGACATGAATATTAAACTCCATTTCAAAAATCACACTATGTTATCAGAAATTGCTTCATTAATCTGGAGTACCACCATACAATGTAGTTCCTTAAAAAAATTCTTCTCTGCAACTGGAATAATAGAGAAGAGTTGTTCTTATGCCAGAAAGAGGTTCCAGTAACATTTTGCTGGATGTTTTCAGCAATTCTTAGGCCACATGCATGAAACTAAGTAATCATTGGATTAATGTCTTGAATAATTACTTTAGGATTCTTGAAGATTTACTTAAGAGCAGGTTTTAAGTAAATTATAGAATGGTGCCTTCCTGTATTCCTGTCAATTACATGCACTGACATATTATATTGATGCATTTTGGAAAGAGTGACACTGGACTACTAGGTCTAATGTTCAATAGATTTAGTGCATACTTGGTGGGGATATCCCTTGCATTTATAACAACAAAGCACAATATCAGATAAACATGCAACCATTTAACTAAATTTGTACCTGAGGTACCAAACTATAAATTCATGGCCAGATGAAATCCAATTCTGCTGATTTAGGCCACAACTCTATAACTTTAAAAATATGTTACTTCTCTTGATTTTCTTTTGTTGTTACGGTTAGCAACAGACAATTGGGTGATGAAGTCCAGATAAAATGATGGCAATCAGGCCACCTTTTGGGCTTTTCTTGTCTGTGTTAATGCAAGTTATTCCTTTTTTAAAACAAATGACAAAGGCAAATTCCAGCGTTCTCAATGCTAAAAATAAAAGGAGCCTGAATTCATGCTTATAATGGACAACCATAGATATTTTTGGCACTGGGTGGGACTTCTGTGATATAAAGTCAAGATAAGGTTAGAGCTTTAATTGTGTCAAAGCATCCAGTCTAGCAAACTGCATTAAAATCAGCTCTTCATACCTTCAAACAACAATTTCACAAGAATTCATTCAGATATAGAAGGTAGACCATTCAGCGCCAAAAATAACAACATTGGTTTCAGTTGAAAATTATTGGTTAGCTGGTGGGTGTCAAAATTGCTTAGTGCTTTTCATGATAACAACTTTTGCTTTAAGAAACTCTGTCACTCATAAAACATCATAATTACAACTTTTGAATGACTTTTGATTTTCTATTTAATTAATTTAATTAACAGACCACCGAAAGAATGCTACATAGATTTAGATTACAGCCAGAGAATTACTTTGCTGCAATATTTTAACAAACTCAGGGTAATAATAATCAGTAAATAATGAAGTTATAGTCAGTATTTTATTCCAGTCATCATCTGCACATAGAATGAAAGTGACTCAGTGAACTGTAACCCAGCCAAGCAGGTATGGTGCCAAGCACCAATCAGCAATAATAAATACAGCCACAAGAGGCTGGTGATGCTGGAATAATAAACTGCTGGAGGAACTCAGTGGGTCAGGCAGCATCTGTGGAAGGAAATGGGCAATTGACATTTCAGGTAGAGACCCTTTATCTAGACTGATAAATGTCCCACCTGAGAATCTGCATTGCACCTGGGATGGTTGCTATATGCGGCAATTCTCTCCCAATATACAGACATTTTTTTCAATATGGACTACATTATTATTTACCAAATTAGACCTTTTTACATAAAATTTACTGAAGCTGACTTTGAACTATACTGCTGTGTAAGTCAATCACTTGAAGACATAAAATGTAAGCCAATCACAATCTACAAATGTATCTGCTACAGTGACATCATTTTATTTCACCCTAAAAATTGAAGAAGATTGAAGGTTATTTTAATTTGTGTCAAACGTGCAACCTTAAATAAACTTCCTTTTTAACATTTGTTTTGCCTCAGGCAAATGATAAAATTATAGTACAGAGACATAGCTCATTAAGTCAGTCACTTAAATGCAGTCGACAAATCACAAGAATTCTACGAGGTTTTCTGAATATCACACAAGTATATCTGGTATACAGTGAATCTAATACAAGAAAATGGTCTGAATTTTCCTGAAAATGCTAGCCTGGCATTTTGATCTCCGGTTTGGCACATCTGCACAAGTGTGCACAACAATAGACATCCCAATTCCTGAAAAATTCTTGCCAGCAATTATACTGGAAGACCTTTAATTTAATTTAGGGGCATGGCCCTGTAGGAGAGAGAGAAATTAAAGGTAAGTTACGCATGATTTTTTAAAATCTTTTTGAATATTTGACTGCTTTAACAACTGGATGATAAGTCCAGAATTGTGGCTTAGCCAGCTGTCAAAGCATTTCTGTGGGAGTGGATTTCTTTGTCCCATCAAGTGATACTATTCAAGTTAGAAGGCTCTGTGTTGCATTGAAGCCAGCCTTCTTTCAGGGAGATGCTGCTCACGATTCACTCCAGTTAAGTCTGAAGGGAGCAGTGAGCATGGGTAACTGGCAATACTCAGAAATTCCAGACAAATGATATGCAATATGGAACAGTTTCATCAGCTTGTAGTCAAAGTCACTATAGTTAGATAGCGATTGCATGGTTAAGAGTAAGTCAGTTTTAAGATTATGGCGGTAAACATTTTTGTTTATTCCCTTACATTGATTAGTTGTCAGCATATCCTTGTTACATATTTGCCTTTTCTTATGCTCACTAATTTGGAACATTTTCTAATTTCTTCTTCAGATATAGAGTCATGATCTGACAATTTGCAACTGCAATCAGCCAACCATAATCTTTGACGTTTATCTGCCTTATCTTCACGAAAAAGCCAACAGCCAGTCAAATGTATTCTTTACAGAGAAAATGAAAGATCAGAAACAAAAACAGAAAACTGGAAATTCTTAACAGGGCAAGCAGCATGTGTGAAGAGAGAAAAGGAGTTAATATTTCATCTTTTTCATTGGAATTCTGGTGCTTCTACCCTAGTTTAGTCTCCCACAGTTAAGAGCACCAAAGTGGAATTCACATCTACTGTTTTTATTAAGGCTAATATGGATCTGAGTCAATTGAAATATTTGGCTTCTGATGTCACTCTTACTTAAAACCACTCTCTGGATAGAAACTGAATAATTCTCTCTGTAGTTTTATTTATCTTATTACTATATTCCAACACATAAAAATCAAGCATGTAACTGCTGACTATTGGAATCACAGGGGCAGAAGTATTTATTTTAAAGTTGTATTTAAAATACTAATGTTGTAAGTCCAGAGAATGGCATTGTTCTGAAAACAAAAGAGACTGCAGCTGCTGTAATCTGGGACAAGAAAACAGAATACTGGAAGAACTCAGCATGTCAAGCAGCATCTGTGGAGGCAAAAGGTGTAAATCAACATTTCAGGATGAGACCCTGCATCAGGTGGCTACTTTAATTCCCGCAGGCTGGATTTAGGCATCCAGGATCATCAGCAGGTTGGCTCACTTGTAGACAGTATGTTTACCCAGCTGGCAATATCCATAGGTCCAACTGGTTTCCTGGATATCTCAGAGAAGGATAGCATCAGGAGACTCTCACTGACCCCTGCACCCTCATGCAAAAGGATCTGCTGGCTTCTGGGCTGGACAGATATGATTTGCCAGCTGTCATCAGAGTCACTAGCATTCTTAACCTCTCGTGTGTTTCAATGCTCAACCCTAACTCACAGCAAGTTACTCAAAGTCTTTATGCATTTAAATCCTCATTAGCATTTACCCTTAATCCCGTATTGCACAGAACTGTAACCAATAAACCAACTTGGGTTTAAATGATCAACTGACAATATGGATTCAGGAGGTTGCTGATGAGAGGAAACCAAGTGCCAAAAGTGGGAAATTTAACCCCACGTAAAATTGGTTTGAATTCTTCTTTCAACCAAGTATCTTTCCTTAAAGGAAGATTTTAGTAACTTCACAATTCCTTTAAGTTGCTCTGCCTGTGGCTTCAACAGAGATGGTGGTTGGCTGCTTCAGCTCATGTTAGAGCCCTTGAGATGTTCCTGACAGGGACTGACTGGATTGTTGTAAACATAATAAAAAAAAGTTATATTTTTGAAAGAAAAATGAATGCATTTGGGCCCAGTTGCACGTATGCTATTGCCCAGTCTTCTTCAACTGACATTCTGGCTTGATATCTGAATGGCTGGTTGACGTCCAAATCTGCTGATATTTAAGAGAGAACATGTACATCACCAGCTGAGCCACAACCACTCTGAAAGGGCTACACATCATTGAGTTCATGCTCTGCAGAAGAGTAATCTGCAGGACTTAAGTAATACCTGTTTCTTTCACCCACTATCCACATCAAGAGAGGTCCTGAATATTGCAGCAGTGAAAATCCCTCTAGCTCATTATCTACTGAACTGCCAATATCTGTGCAAATGCTTCACAGAGGTGAGAATCAAGTGTGGTGCCTCAACACAAGGACTGTCCTCCTCTAACTTATCTTCTTCACAAATGTTGGCTCCTGAGAATGACCAGAAGAAGAAGAAAAGGGAAAGTCAGAATCAGATTTATTATCACTGACGTATGACGTGAAATTTGTTGTTTTTGCAGCAGCAGTAGTGAAAAGCATAAAAATCTATAAATTACAAAAATAAATAAGTAGTGCAAAAAAAGGAATAATGAGGTAGTGTTCATGGGTTTACGGATTGTTCAGAAATCTGATGGCGGAGGGGGGAAGCTGTTCCTGAATCATTGAGTGTGGGTCTTCAGGCTCCTTTACCTCCTCCCTGATGGTAGTAATGAGAAAAAGACATGTCCCAGATGGTAAGGGTCCTTAATGATGGATACTGCCTTCTTGAGGAACTGCCTCTTGAAGATGTCCTTGATCGTGGGAGGGTTGTACCTGTGATGGAGCTGGCTGAGTCTACAACCCTCTGCAGCCTCTTGCTATCATGTGCATTGGAGTATCCATACCAGGCTGTGATGCAACCAGTCAGAATGCTCTCCACTGTACATCTATAGAAATTTGTAAGAGTCTTTGGTGACACACTAAATCTCCTCAAACTCCTAATGAAGTAGAGCAGCTGGTGTGTCTCCTTTGTGATTGTATCAATGTGTTGGGCCCAGGATAGATCCTCAGAGATGTTGATGTCCAGGAACTTGAAACTGCTTACCCTTTCCACTGCTGACCCCTCAATGAGGACTGATGTGTGTTCCCCTGACCTCCTCTTCCTGAAGTCCACAATCAATTTCTTGGTCTTGCTGATGTTGAGTGCGAGGTTGTTGTTGCAACACCACTCAACCAGCTGATCTATCTCAATCCTGCATGCTTCCTCATCACCATCTGAGATACTACCAACAACAGTAGCGTCATTGGTGAATTTATAGATGGTGTTTGAGCTGCGCTTAGCCACACAGTCATGAGTGTAGAGAGAGTAGAGCAGTGGGCTAAGCACTTATCCTTGAGGTGTGCCTATGTTGCTAGTCAGTGAGGAGGAGATCTTATTACCAATCCGCACAGACTGTAAGGAAGTTGAGGATCCAGTTTCAGAGGGAGGTACAGAGGCCCAGGTTTAGAAGCTTTGTTATTAGTACTGAGGGAATATGGTGTTGAATGTCGAGTTGTAATCAATAAACAGTAGCCTGACACATGTCTTGCAATTGTCTAGATGCTCCAAAGCAGAGTAGAGAGCCAGTGAGATTGCATCCACTGTAGACCTGTTGTGGCAGTAGGTGAATTGCTGCAGGTCCAGGTCCTTGTTCAGGCAGGAGCTAATTCTAGCCATGACCAACTTCCTGAAGCACTTCATTACAGTAAATGTGAATGCAGCTGGGCAATAGTCATTAAGGCAACTCACCCTGCTCTTCTTGGGCAGTGGTATGATTGCTGCCCTTTTGAGGTTTCCATGGAACTGAGATGTTCCATGATAGCAAATGATATTCTTCACAAACTGATGTGCAGATTAACTGTGTGTTTTCCTTTGGTAAATGAAGGAGTAGTGATCAGAAACTCCTTCTAGCTAACACCCTAGCCTAAAATCTCTAATTCTGCCATCTATGTCACATGCTGAGTGGGTGAAGAAAAGAGTCGATTGGGCAGACAGGAGCAAATGGGTGCCTAGAGTGTGGAGTGTGAAGTGTGAAGTGAGGGAGAAGTTATGAAAGAAAATGCTGGCCCTGAATGGTGAGGCTTCTTCAGTTGCCCTGATATGTGCAGGCTCTAGCCTCCAACCCTCCTGAGCAGCAAAGGGTGTAAGTGACCACACTTCTGATTTTCTGTCAAAATTAACCAGGAAAACTCCTGCTGAATTGTGGGGATATCATACTTTTAGTGTTTATGACTCAGGTTGCTATATTTAATCAAATAAGTACAATTGGTTTTATATTCCTTCAAGCTTTAGCTATATAGGTAAAAGAACAGAATATGCTGGAATCATCCAATTATATGTCACATCCAGTGCATGGTTTACCCTGGAAGTGGGCCATCGAATACACATGACTTTAATAACAAACCATCAAAAAGACTTTGTTTCTGCATCAGGTGAACTATTGACTGCTTATGAGATTTGCTCGTATATCAGTGGGAGAAAAGATGATAGAAAAATAAAGGCAATGGCATTAAGGATAGTCAATCACAAAGCATATGTTGAACATGAAAGCAACAAAACATGGGACAGATGCCCATGAATAAATCTAGTAGGAATCATCAAATAATAAATAGAACATTGTTTCCCTTTGCATTAAAATGTATACAATTTTCCATTAGAACAGTTTGCAGAATCTGATAAATGTTTCCCAGACATTAAATCTATTTTCCACAGGCATTTGGAACACGCCAATATGAAAAATAATAGCAACTAATTGACAACCTAAGTAAACACATATAATATTGAGCTTCAGGATTAATAAGCAGTAGAGATTGTAAAGATTTCATTCTATAAACAACATTAATCATTGATAACAATTACAGTGCAGACAGGTCATTTGTGTAATCTCTCTGATAGCTGCAATTGCCAGAACTGAAAGATATTACAATGCAATTAATCTGAGTTGGAAAAAGTGTGAAAGAAAGCCAAGATTTTCTGCATTGAATAAATATTCCCTGTAAATTACACTGTACCTGTAGTATTTGTAGAATGACTCAGTAACCACAAGACATGCAGAACAAGGTGGTGTATTTCTGGAGCAGGTTAATATTCAAGCAATTGATCAGCAATATATGTTTAAAAAGACTTGTAAATCATACAGATTTAATGGTTGTATTATTTACTAATTAAGCACTGATTTACCAAAATGCTGGTATGTTGCCAAACCACTTAACAACTTGCAAATATACACACAAATGAGCCCAGCAGCAATGACTGTTTTCTCAGTAACTGCTGATGGGAGGTTACAAAGGTATGGTGAAAACTTACAGCCTTGGACCACAGACAGATATTGCCATTTATTAGTTATTGGTATTTATTCATGTTAATACTTTGACAGAAGTTAACACTGTCCAAAGAAGCTGTAACTCTTTTGGAAAAATAAACTTGTCAAAGAGAACAAATTTGTTGTCAAAGTTTTGTTGAGAAATTTGTTGAGAAAGTGGTGAAGTTTTGTAAGCATTTTGTGATAATTGAGTGTGATTCGCTAAGATGACAGGTATTTAGTTTTTTTGGAATATTCTGAGGTTTGAATGTGAAGTGTAATGACAATAAACATGTTGCCAAAGATGGTGAGGAAGGGGGAGATTTCAACTCCTGGCTTCCTTTTCCTCATCTGAAGACCAGGTCGAAGCCTATTTAAATATGCAGATTGTGGTTCTGAGGCAATCTAGTTCCCTTGGTTATTAATTGGAAAAGAAAAGCATTTCCTTCCCTTTCTTCAATGCTAAGGCCTTTTTTTGTGTAGGATGGCAATTTGCTGTCCTCACATGATCTAACACAGATAACAAGAGATCTCAACCACTCTGTAATTTGACTGATACAAGCAATCACTTTTCATGTAAAACCAGAACAAATCCAGAAGTAAGGGGAAGCAAATCTTATTCCAAACCTGGAATAATATAAAGAATTACTGTAAATCAAAATATGGTATAAATGAAGAAGAAAAACTAGATTTTAATTACTTCAAATATGAGTTGCCAAATAATCAGATATATTAGCATCCCCTTTGTTCATTGTGGCTTTTGTTTCTTCATTATTGTACTGGTGTTGATTTGCTTCTGAATTTCCTCCCCTCCATGCTGGATATGCCAGCCCTGAGTGAAAGAACCCATTATTAGGCCTGTTCCTTTTGGGAATCCAACCAGTTCGCTCTTCTCTTTGGTAGTATATGAAATTAGCCTTGAGACAAACTCTTAGCTGCTTCCTACTTTCCACTCTTCACAACTCATTCAACTGTGCAAAACCAGCCAAACTATTCTCTGCCTATCCTTATGAAGGGGCAAACCCACATCTACCTATTCTATTCTATGACACAGCAGATTGGAACACCACAAACAGTTTGAAAATGTAAGTTTAAGGGAATAGCTGAAGTTTTTTGTTAATTAACAAGGAAAGGGGCATGATTTCCTAAATTAAAATGCTGTTGGAGAAACATTACATAGCCATTCATCCACATCACTTGTAGGCCAGCAGCCTTAGTTTATGAAAAAACAGTACTTTAGTAAAAAATGAGTTTCTGGAGGATGAAGGGACACCTTATCTCAACCCGAAACATTGACCATCCATTTCCCTCCACAAATGCTGCCCAACCCACTGAGTTCCTCCAGCAGCTCTTTTTTTTGCTCCAGATTCCAGCATCTGCAGTCTCTTCTGTCTCCAAAAACTGTACTTTGATTAGTTAAACTGGAACTGGGCAGGATTGACAGAGTGTTATCCAGGAAAACATTTATAACCAGGTTACCAGTTCCTCAAGTATTTCCCTCCACTGTTACTGAAGCTATGTCCATTAGAGTTAGCAGAGTACACAGAACGTCAAATTTGCTAGCTTTTAAATGGTGTGCTTATACTTAATTTTCTGGATGGCTACAGTGGGGACTGGGTGCCATGCACTTTCTATATCCTTCATGCACACACTATTTATTAGAGTCTGAATTATTTACTGGTTAACTAAAGTGAATCTGAACATGTGAAAACATTTCAATGAAGCTGCTATTTTATTCTGATGGTTTGCCCCAAGCGAAATAGAAAACAATGTCTTGATGGAAAGGCATTGTTTCAGATGATGTCTTTAATATCCTTTGACTCTTCATGCCTTCCCCAGCTCTACTCCCAAGATAAAGCAAATCTTTCTCAATCAGGTGAGAGAATTTGAGAGGATAGAAAGAATGAATGGCCTGTTCTCAGTTATTTGGCTGCTTGTTTGGTTATCCACACAACGTTTGTAAAAGGATGACTAAAAGAATAACCATGGGAAATACCACAGCCTGAACCATCACTTTCAGTAATAGGGTGTGAGGGTTGAAGGGACAAAATGGAAAACTGAAGAACATCTTCAATATGACTCCATTCTCTACTTTAATAACAGGTTTAAGATTTTAATTTTGGAATACATCTCATCATTCTGAAATTCCATAACTTTGAAGATTCCCTGAAACACACTCAAGGTTCCTTAGGATCTGGTAACCTAAATAAACCATATAGAAGATAGATAGAAAGAAAATGAGGACATAGATTTGTACAGTGCAGTTCACAACTTCACAACATCCCACAGCTACTACTAAGATATTGTTATGCACTCATTCTTGTATTTTAGAGAACATAACGGACAACCTTCATACAACAAACTGCCACAAGCAGCACAATGATTAAGACAAGATAATCTATTATCAATAATGTTGACTGAGATGAAGGTTGTCCAGGACAATCGGGATTACCCTCCTTCTCTCCTTCAAATTATATCACTTTTGTCCACTTAACAAAACTTCAGTTTAACATCCCTTCTGAAAGACAGCACCTCCAAACAAAACACTTCTTTGTACTGCATTGGATGGTCAATCTGGATCTTTGTGCTCAAATGTCAGAGTAGGATTTGAACCTACAATGTTCTGACACAAACACAATTGGGCTACCAACAGATGCACAGCTGACTCAGGATGCTAACGAGGAAGAGCCTCTAGTTTTAAGACCAGCATGAATTCACACAATATAATCAGAAAGAGATGACTCTCAAAAATGAAAAAAAACAAATGACCCTGAGAAGACTCCTTCCGGCTAGCAGAAGAAGAACTGTCCAAACACTTCATTCATTGTTAGTCAATGAAGTCAGAAGATACATGTTCTTTAGAAAGAAATGAAGTGTGATCACCCACTGTTTTGACTTGTTGCTGAACATATCAAATACCCCAGAGAGAGCAACTTGAATATCTGGAGCACTCTTCTGCATTAGCAGTGTAATATACTTACCCATCCCACTAGCGATTATGGCAAAGCAATTCCTACTCATAAAATATTGCTTAATGTTATATCATGCCATTTTACTATAAAATGTCAACACATAATTAAGGCAAATATAATTGCATATCATCAACACTTGATATTACAGATAAAAACATTGGCCCAGAAATTCAATAAACCAGCTATGATGTTATAAAATATTCAATGAATGCAATATATAAAGAAGCAATGGTTTTCCACTGGGACAGACAAAAATTCAACAATACCAATTGCACTTCTTTTTAATATAACAAGGTACAATTTAGAATCCTCTTTATTTTCTTAAAAGTGTAAGCTCTGATGGATTGAAGCTGTGACATTATTAGAAATAAGAAAAATTCCAAAATAATGTACATTCTACAGAAGTTAATAATTGCAGATGTTTGGCTTGTACAACTTGAAAAGAGCTTAATGTAGCTTAAAGAAATCTGCTTCTATGCCAAAGGGTACATGGAACTGAATTCTTGTTGAACTTACTCAACTTTTTAGAGTGCATGCCTTTACAACCAAAGCTTTCAATTTGTGTGTCCTAATGTTTACCTATGTCACTCATGAAAAGAGTTCAAACAGTACTTCAACAGGCTAACCTCAGTCTGTTAAACCAGCATTTTAGACCATGGAGTTCTGTTTCATTGCAAGAGCTGTCTCCCTCAGCTTTCCATGTAGTGCTACTGTACAAACACTTCGAAGTACCTGAAATAGCCCACACATTGTTTTCTCCCCTTCACATTTTGCAGAACAGTACATACAAGATCTTCCACCTTATTTTATTTGCTTTTTTTTAATTAAGAGCCTAAAAAAGTGACCTGCCTTCATCCATTGAACCTGAGAGTTCACCTTCTTTCAAGTGCTAAAAACCTACTGTTAGTCCTCTCTCTCTTGTGTACTCATTTTCACTCTTACTAATTTGTACTTTTACTAAGTGGCTAACTAAATCATATCAATCAACTACCTTTCAACTCCCAGTTTACTGGTTCCCTCTTTCCTGCTTCCCATAGGGGATATTTCATTGCAGATTGTTGACTGTTTACACAGCTGTGAACACCAGGCAAGCAAGAGTACTTTCCACACCTTCAGACAGCTGTTTTCTCCTGTCACGCCATGGCACTAAGTTAATAATCTCTCACTGAATGTAAAAATACTGTAAGTTAGGTTTTGCACCTGTTTGGTGATTTACACAAGGCGGTGTTCAATGCTGAAAGCCCATTAACTTTTCAATCACTGTATCAATCATCATGCCCCTAGGTAGGAGTGCACTTCTTTACAAATCTGCTACAGCATTTGGGTTTGTAATTCAAACAGGTTAATCTTTGCATGCAATGTTTTTGCACTTTGAAGGGTATGGAAGAAATTGTGTCCAATAATATTCAAATAACAGTTAGCGGAGACAATAGGGAAGTACACATGGTTAATTCTATGACTTGCAGTGGTTCTAGTCAGTGAGTGGGGAATATATGCCTTGCCTGATACATTTATAAATACGGACTAATATATCAAAGATATATCAAAGAAATATCAAATGACAACTTTTCTATAAAATGTAATACAAGCTTTCCAACAACAACTTTTTACATGAAATATCGACTTAGCAACAGCTAATTTAGTGAAAAACTAAACAGTCTGTGGTTATCACAATTTGACACCACAGATCACATCTATTGTCATTGCCATGAATGGCTGAGCTATCTGCATGCAGTGCATACAGAGGAACACCATCTTTCTGTTGTATAATTGGTTATCTCACTTTCACCACTATGTAAACCTGCCCCAATTAAAGTTACAATACTAGCAGCTGCCTGTCAATTCATTAATATATTGCCTCCAATTATCAGCATTCATTATGCATTAGCTGTACAAACCTGAACTATAAGTCTGGAAGAGAAGTGGGTGAATAATGCATGATGCTTATCAACTCCACTTCTTCATAGCCCTTGTAAGGACATCTGGGTGGCACCTCCCAAAATATAATATTAAACAAGATTTTTAAGGGACCTGTTGGAGGAGGACTAACTTTTTGTATCCACCATCCACTCCCCCACCACGTCTTAAATGCCCCATCCTCAATAACAGCAGCTTCCCCTCCCAACTAGCTGCATTTATTGGCTATGGCGATAGCCAGCTGACGTTCCTTCCACTGAAATCAGAAACCTATCATGAATGGGTCTTTTTGGCTTTGAAGCTCACTTTTTAAATTTGCTAAAGAGGTCAAACTTGAAAATGAGCAGCCTCTGCATGCTCACTGTTGCTTTAACCCTCCATCAGTACCTGTAATAGAACTGCCTCCCCATCCACCTATCTCAACCCCATCTACTCAGATTCTTGCATTACTCCTGCAGCTTGGTTAGCTTTTGCAATTTACAGCTAACACCAAAACAAAATTTGAAGTTAAGCTCCTGAAATTGGCTGGTTATCAGTGAATATATATCCATATTCAGAAATACATAGAAATCATGGCATAAAAACAGGTCATTCAACATTTAAATTTCATACGACAAATTAGTTCTATTCACATTTATTTGTTCTCTTATCACATCCCTTAGTCCCCTCTTCCTCCCTCCACCTACCAACCTAATTTGAAATGTGACTTTTTTTCAGCCTTATATCTGCAAATGAATTCCTCAGCCACACAATATTGTGTGAAGTTATTTCTTTTGTTCTAATCGTCTCACATTTACTTATTTATCTGTGGCCCCTTATTTGGCCCTTTCCATAAGTCGTAACAATTTGATTCAATCTATCTTATTCTGTTCTTTCATAATTTTAAGCATTTAGATTATGTTGCCATAAATCTGTTGTTCCAATGGAATAAGCATCCATTTCATTTCTCTTCATATTTCTTGAGACAAGATGTCCTCCTAATGAATCATTGTTCTCCTCTTTCTAGAGTCATTCCAGAAATTAGTAGGTACAATGCGGGCAATCATAAAGCACGAAGATTCCCTACTTGTGGCAACTTCAGCTGCAATTGGCAATAGCCATGTCTGATACATTGTGTTCCAAGTTACATCGAGCATTCCGCTACCCTAACATCCAGATACTCAGCAAGACAACATCCTCATTTCCATTCATGTAACTTAGTCATGGGTATTCAGCAGGCAGATCACAAGAAGGGTGGAAGTATGATTAGGATAGAAATAGGTTTCACTACATACAGTGGCATGCAAAAGTTTGGGCACCCTTGGTCAAAATTTATGTTACTGTGAATAGCTAAGCGAATAAAAGATGACCTGATTTCCAAAAGGCATAAAGTTAAAGATGACACATTTCTTTAATATTTTTAGTAAGATTACTTTTTTATTTCCATCTTTTACAGTTTCAAAATAACAAAAAAGGAAAAGGGCCCGAAGCAAAAGTTTGGGCACCCTGCATAGTCAGTACTTCGTAACACCCCCTTTGGCAAGTATCACAGCTTGTAAGCGCTTTCTGTAGCCAGCTAAGATCTTTCAATTCTTGTTTGGGGGATTTTCGCCCATTCTTCCTTGCAAAAGTCTTCTAGTTCTGTGAAATTCTTGGGCCGTCTTGCATGCACTGCTCTTTTGAGGTCTATCCACAGATTTTCGATGATGTTTAGGTTAGGGGACTGTGAGGGCCATGGCAAAACCTTCAGCTTGTGCCTCTTGAAGTAGTCCATTGTGGATTTTGAGGTGCGTTTAGGATCGTTATCCTGTTGTAGAAGCGATCCTCTTTTCATCTTCGGCTTTTTTACAGACGGTGTGATGTTTGCTTCCAGAATTTGCTGGTATTTAATTGAATTCACTCTTCCCTCTACCAGTGAAATGTTCCCCGTGCCACTGACTGCAACACAAGCCCAAGGCATGATCGATCCACCCCCGTGCTTACCAGTTGGAGAGGTGTTCTTTTCATGAAATTCTGCATCCTTTTTCCTCCAAACTTTCCTGCATCCTCACCACAAAATTCAGTGTCAGAAGTTTGCAAAGGAACATCTAAACAAGCCTGATGCATTTTGGAAACAAGTCCTGTGGATTGATGAAGTTAAAGTAGAACTTTTTGGCCGCAACGAGCAAAGGTATGTTTTTCTGAAAATTTTTTTTGAAAAAAGAATACAGTCTGTACACTCAGCTAGCACTTGAGGTATCTAATTATTTAGTGCAGCAGTTGGCTTTCTTCTGGTGATAATTTTGTTGGAACTGAAGTTCGGAAGCAGTATATCATTAATATATAAAGTCAATTAATGTATATATCAGTGGAGAATATTTCTACACTCCAGTCCACTTATGCACAGTATTCAATACTCCCCATGATAACACAAATAATTATAATTTCAGAGATTAAGTGGAGAATAATAATTGTAAAGTTTAAGACATAGATTCACTGAACAACTGATTTTTCTCTTTTTATAGCAACTGCTTTTGTATTAGTCACAAAGTACAGCATCTTGTTTGTTATATGTGTTACATGTTGTCCAATGACTAGTACAGAGTGTGACAGATGCACAGTGGATCCAAAATCACAATAGGAAAAAAACATAATTTTCCCATGGCATTCCTTATTGTGTTTGGGATGCAATTTTTTTTAAACACTTAAACCATATTCGACTATAAAAATCGTAGTATTCTGCTACTAAATAAGATCTGTATACTTTACAACCACAAAGTGTTGAGCAAACCTTGGCATTTCTACGTATGCAGTTTATAACCATGATTTGCTTCCTTTTTTTAGAATGGAATAATTTTAACCTAACCTGATAAGTCAGGATACTGATACCTTTGGATAAAATACTGGTGTTATTCCTCAAAGGATTTTACTTTCCATTGTAGGGAGACATATTGGGTAGCGTATAAGTCCAATGTTCCGTTCAATTCTGCATTTACCATGACAAACAAATTATATTAGAATTCCTTCTGATTATTTCTTTTATTTCTGGCACTAAACTTTTAATGCTACCCACTCAGTTATTAGTTGAAAAAGCATCTTGACCATAATTTCTCAGGTCCCCTGTAACTCTGACCTCTGGTGTAGGGCTTTGTTTAATTAATTGGCTTCAGCCAATGCCACAGAATGACATCTTTCAAAAAGTGAGAGTTGTTTTAGCATCCTGGTTATGAACGTTGCTTAGATAACATTTACATTTTCAACCTGTCGTCCTGGAAGTATTATTATGCAAAGTTAAAAGATTATTCACATTGTACTGCATATCTGGCCCTACTTAAATGAAGCTGAATAGTAATGTAGTACAATAAGGTGTGTATCAGCCTACATTTAGTTAGATTAGGCAGTATTATCAATCAGGTACGGGCTAGCTCATTCATTTAACATTGCCAGTTGATGTGTGTGCACTTTTTTTATAGTGATAAACACTACATATTAAGAAAACAAGAAGAGGTATCGTGGCCTTTAATTTGTAATGTGTACATGTTCCACTAAAGAATGAACTGATGACAACGACTGAAATCAGAGAAACTTTAAACCAATATTTGGTGGCCATATAAACAGTGACAGCTTCATGCTTAGGATGAATGAAAGTGAAGTGTTTAGAATACAGTGCACATCAAACAATGGCACATATTACAAAACATGTCAAAATATGATTCACAAATGGAAAATGCATCAAGGTTCATTAGTGCAAGATTTGGTTCTATTCGCTTTAATGACAGAGCATCACCATCCCAAAGTTAAAAACAACATAATTATAACCATTGGCTGGCCTTTGATGCATAATATTGACTCAAGAGATAGAAAAACACCACTGTACCAAACATTTATTGGTTTGTACAATAATTCCATGGGGACAATTATTGCAGGAAGTGCTGCAACCTGTTTTTGTAGTTAGTGAGTTATACTGCAGATGAGTCATATTTTTTTTCTTTTACACCTTGACTAGAAATATTATTCCCAATTTGGAAAGACCATAATTTTATATTTAGAACATAAATGTTATGCACTGACAACGGGAGCGACCAAATAAATTTAGATTATAGTCTCAGAGGTATCAAAATTTAAGTCCTAATGTAGGGATGTGGTAAACAAATGATGTTTCTCACCTCACCCACAATTATTTACCATTAATACCATAAACCTTGTGAAAGCTAAATAGAAAATGACGGAAATATGCTGCAGGTCAGGCAGCAGGAATATCAAGAGAAACAATTTAAACCTGAACTTCTCTGATCTGTTTATATTCCAGATTTCCAGTATTTCTATATTCTGACTTGAACTTATGCATTTTTAGGAATGTGGGCATCTTTGCAAAGCCAGCAATTCCTGCCCAACTCTAATTGCCCTTGTGGAGATGGTGATGACCCACCTTCTTAAGCTGATGCAGTCCACATATAGGTGAAGCAGTTCCACAGAATAATTGAACTGTGGTGAGAAATTTGTGAAGGCAACTGAACAGACAAGCCATACTTTAATCTACCTTGGTACTAAAGCACTCAGCACCTGATAGGCACTTCACCATAGACTGGTCCATTTGCCAAGAGAATAGCATGCCACCTTTCTCCTCCAATGGCAGCTATGTAAATCTGTCACAATTACAAAGCAACATTTTTCTTTTTGGCATGCACATATTTCAGACAGTCAGGTGTTATATTTCAATATTTATAAAGAGAGGCAGTATTGTTTTCAGTGTCTGGCACCCTCCTTTTTCTCAGGGAGAATCATGATATGATACACTAAATGAAAGCAAGATCTCTTGTGACCATAACAATTTGCCGAGGTGGTTTTTCAAAGGCAGCATCTACATTTCAATTTGGGGGTCCAAAATGGATCCAATGAAGATTATTGGTATAAGTAACTCAGTCAATTGGGCCACTTTAGCCTCATAAATTATCATAATTCTCATAATTCAGAACACTTTTTCCCCCAAAGACCATATGAACTAAGCACCTCTTGCAAAGAAATTTACTTTCATATTCAAGTACGTCCATGCTCAGTATTCTGATATCATCATAGCAACTCATTATATTAATGTTAATTAAAATTAGCACACCCTGGTTAATATTCAGTGACATTACCCACTGGTGGTAGACAATGAGATTGTGGATTTGGTTTTTCATAAGCTTTGAGGGGAAGCTACCACACTCCAGACATCATACCTACTACAAGCAGGAACACATTAAAAATAAATAACCTTAAAAAGACATACAAAGGAAGCCATCTTGTTATAACCTATGGTTGTGAGTTTAAACTAATCTGGAGAAATTGAAATAAATTAGGGAAATCAGTTCTCAGTCTATTCTTCATTGCAAGCCAAACCATTCCATCAAACAAAAAAGTACAATGAGATTGTGCTCCTATTTATTGGTACACCATTGGAAAGAGCACTGCAATCTACAACTCCTCCAGTTCTGGTACAGTTTAAACTATTATCAGCATGGTGATTATTTCCCTTGTCAGCAAAAGGATGGAATGAAGAAGATGTTATTTATAAAACTTGTCAAACAAACTGAAAGCAATATTTTGAAATTTCAACTCAATATAATATTTCAGTGTTGGAATAACAGATACAGCTGTAGCAATCAATTCTTGTTTATATTTTCTCTATGATGCTTCAGTCTTTTTGCCCATTATTAATATTTCTCTTTTGACACCTCACCATTTATGTATAGTTTCTGATCCACACACTTCTGACTCAAAGGCATGAGTTGTACCACAGGTACTAATCTTATTCTTATGGTAAGACTGAGAAAAATGTTGCAGAACTAGAAAATCTAAATTATGCTCTAGGTTCCATGTCTATTTATTAGGAGAAGGGCATTGTTGCAGGTAGTCTAATTGGATTTCCAATCATGTTAATTATCAATATGAGGAGAGAAGTAATCATTATTTGCTAACAGTAAAAAGATTTATGATTAAATCTAGTTGACTTGATATTATCAAGTTTGCACATACTGTGTAGCTGGGATACTAAGACCAAACCATTATCTTTTGGAAATCATCAGGCTTGTTTAGTGCAATCTAAAAATGCATCATCAGCATGACTCCCAAACAATGCTACAACTTTATGATACAGAATGGGCCAGCTGCAAAGGAGCATATGACAACCTGGAATAACTCAGTAGTTTGGAGTGTCAGTTATCAGTACAATTCAGGTCTGCAGCTTTGCTCCAACAGTAATACAGAGGGGCACAGCTGCAACATGTTTTGTTTTGGATCAGAGTTTACACCCATCATTTCTCTGTACTTGCTTTTCCAGTTGGGAAAATTGCTTGGGAGTAACCAAACATTCCCTGCAGGGAGGGAGGGAAATTAGAGGAGTAGCCAGCCCTACCGGTACACAAACCCGCCAGTGACAGGCTCAAACTAATATTCATAGTTAATTAGTTTAAGGTCATCTTTTTATTGAAATTCATACCTACCTAAAACTACAACTCATATGTTTAGGGCTAAGATGGGCATTTTCATAGCCAACATTTTCTAATTTTTGCCTGCTGCAATAAATAGACATCTTTCATTGATCAGCCTTTTCCTGCTCATGTTGCTCATGACACACTATCTTGCTTTCATCATATGATTTCCCTCTTTGTCACATCTACCTTTATAAAAAGAAGCAAGAGGACAGCTGAACCAGCTAAATTGAGGATTGTGTTGTTTATTTTTCAAAAAATGCATTAATTTACAGAATCTAATCTACTAAAATACTGACAATATACCAACCATCAAATGATATCAATAGCATATTAAAACAGATCCTGACTGAAATTTAAAAAAATCAAAAGGAATACATTCTTTACCTTTACAGAAACATTTGAATAACATTACTTATGAAGAATGATACAAAGTGCTAAGATACAACATTGAATCTGAAAGGTAGATATGGCCTCTCCTCTCTTGTACTTTCAATTCTCAATGCTTTGTGTCATGTTTGTCCTCTTTGTAGATTGGCCCACAGCTAAGTGCAGCAGCTTGCAAATAACTGTGTTACTGTGGGATTTATTGTTTTCCAAGTTATCTTTCTTTTAAAAAAAAAGGTGCTCAGAATAATAAATTGTCTGCCAGGCATGAAGAGAGATTAGTCCTTCGAGCATAATATCTCTCATGTATTTCTAAGAAAGGGTATAGGATCCAATACCTTTCTTATCATCTGCACTTGTTACTCAACAGTGAAGTATAGTGAATGAACTACTGAGGTAATTTCAAAATCTTTTCATGTTTAGAGAAGTACCACCCTATTTTAAGAATAACAGTATTTGCTGTCTTGAGCGCGTCACAATTCCTACAGCAACAATGTTAACAATGGTTTTCTATTTTGAGTTCAGAAAATCTCGCAAGGATTGTTTTTTGATCTTTGTACTGGTGAGCATGTCTTTATTAAACCCCTTGTGACTATTTTGCTCAAGAGTTATTAAGTTGCATATACTCTTGGGATGAGTCTTGTAAAACATTAATGACTAATTTAGTAATGTGTCTTCAGTATAACCTGGTTGATAACATTCCCAATTTTATTCAGAGTTTTGATAGAGATGCTGCTGAAGCACCTGTGCTCATTGCCAAGGGACTCTTTCTGCATTAGGTAAAACAAAACATTTGATCTGAACCATTAATAGACATACATTCTGCAGCAAAGATACATTCACTGACCAAAATTACATTTAAAATAATGTAATTGTTGGAATACAGAGGAAAGGAACATGTGCTAATGAATCAAGGACTACAGGAAAACCTTTCTTCCAAAAATACACAGATTCCTTTGTAGCCCCACTAAAAATATCTGAAAGCTGAATAAATATGGAATAAAGGTACACAGTTGGCAAAATAACTGGATGCAAAGCCCACATCTGCGATAGTTGTAAGGCCTCTTGCAAAAACAGATCGGGACTGAACTATTATTGCAAGACATTTCTGCAATATTGGGTTGCCCTGACGTCAAGCAACCAACAGTAAAGCCAGATCTATAAACTGACAACACCTGAAAATGTAGCCTGGCAAGATAAAAGTGCTTCTTACATTCCTTTGTTGGACAGCCGGTTACCAATGCCCACCTCACACACACCAATCCACCAAGTCATACCCTGCCATTGCCATATTTGCCTTTGTCCTTCCAAATCCGGGTCACTACACTTCTCCATATCAGGCCCAGAGGAGTTCAGAGATGATATAATCATGGTCACCTTCAAGAAGGGAGACAAGCTCAACTACGGTAACTACAGAGGAGTCTCTATGCAATTTGACATAAGGAAAGTCATTATTAGGGTCCTCCTCAGCCACCTCCTCCCAGAGGCCAAGGAGCTGCTCTTTGAATCACATTGTGGATCCTGTACATCCAGAGACAAAGTGGATATAACCTTCTCCGTGCAACAACTCCATGAAGAATGGAGGGAGTAGCACCAGAAACTCTCCATGGCCTCTTTGACCTCATCAAGTCCTTTGATTCCATCAATTTGGAACAACTATATAAAACCTCCTCAAATTCATCTCCATCTTAATAGCCCACAAGACACGATATTAACCAACGGGTCCACAACAGACAATGGTTCAAATAAAGCTGTGTCATTGGTCCTCACACTTTGCTCAACCTTTCTGCTACATTGTACCTCACTTCCAACACAGTTGCCCATGGATGTGGAGCTGATCTTGAGAACTAATGGGAAGCTGTTCAATCTACAGCAACTACACTCCAGAATCAAAGTTACCCAAACCTCCATCACATAGTAGTATGCAGACAATGCTTGCCTTTGCACATGCTCAGAGCCTAAGCAGCAATCCATTATCGGTGTTTTCACTGAAGTATATGAGGGGATGGGCCTTACAACCAACATTCATAGAACAAGTGTCCTGCTTCCACTGCATCATACTGCCCTCCAACAATAGAAGAGTCATGATGAGACCCTGGAAAACATGAGCTATTTCCCTTCTCCCGGGAGCTAACTCTTGGCAAAGGCAGACATCGATGATGAAATTCACCACCAAATCACCAGCATAGTCTTTGGTTGATTGAGGAATAGGGTATTCGAAGATGAAGACATCAAAGCTGGCACAAAATTCATGGTTTACTGGGCAGCAGCAAACTCTCTCCTCCCATATCCTTCTGAGACCTGGGTTATATACAGCAGGCATCATAAGGCACTGGAAAAATACCATTAATATTGTCTCTACAAAATGCTCCAAGTTTACTGGAAGGACACGTGAACAAACATTGGTGTCCTCTCCTTAGCCAATATCCCAAGTACTGAAGTCCTGGTTATGCTTGATCCACTATTTTGGGCAGCCCACATCATTCACACGCCCAACACAGATGCTTGAAAAAGATACTCTACTCCAAGCTCTGCCATGAGTAGAGATTACAAGGCAGGCAGAGGAAAAAAAATTCAAGGAGAAATGGAACTCCTGCAAATCTGTGCTATGCTCACTCAAAGTGGAGAAGGGGCATTTGAGATAAAATTGTGAAGCTCAAGGTAATGTATCAGGAGCATGCAGAAGCCCTGCATAAGTTGAAGAAGGAATGCACCACCCCACAAACGACTCAGCTGCCTGCCTATTGGTCTTCACCTGCCCCATCTGTGGAAGAGTCCATATTGGTTCCATGGGCCTCATTTACCACTAAGATCCCAGAAAACTGGATCACAAGGAAGTTATTCTTGATTCAAGGGGACAGCTTAAGAAGAAGAGATGGTTTTCTAAGTGGTATTTCTTTCCAGGAATTAAACTTACTTTAGAAAATGGTGCACTGCTCGGAGCCAGAAATTGTTTCCAAATAAGCTGGTGGAACAGTTGCTCCTAATTAGAGAAGGCTGTAGCATCTTTTGATGCAATTTCTCATATCCAGCCCTATTCCCCCATGCTGCTGCCTTTCCCTAATTCAAAGCTACCTCCTGCTCTTCCCAGATGAAAACAAACAAGATCAAAAAAAAAATCCAGGAAATGTCAGCAGCATCTGCTGGGTGAGACATCTGTACAGTCACAAACCATGTTGCTCTTTTTTAACTTTTCCATTGCAATACTGTGGTTAAGAAAAAATAAAATCACTTGTCCACCAAACATTTATGGAACATGTCACTTTGAAAATAACAATAAAAATAATGTCTTGTTTAATTGTTTTTCATGAGCTGAAGGCATCAATGGCAAGATAAGCATTTATTGCCCATTACTAATTTTTTGAGAAAATGGTGGGGACACTGAGTTGTTTGCTAGATCACCTCGGTGGGAGATAAGGAGAAAACACGTTCCTGTATGTCTGAAGATCCACATAGCCAGGCCTGTGAGGGTAGCAGTTTGCCTTCCCAAAGAGCATTAAAGAACCAGACAGACTTCTTTAGAACAATTTAATGGTTTCATACTTGCATAAAAGCTGATATCAGCTTTTTAAAACAAATCATATCCATTAACTTAACTGAAATTAGAATCAATAGAGTAGGCAAGGATTGCATTTATGCCTTTGGATGTTGTCCAGATTTTTAGAATACCAGTCCACTAATTTAATCACTGAATGACTATCCATACCTATCCAATTATACGAGTTTAACGCATATATTATCATCTCAAAAGCACGGCCTTTATAGGCAGAACTAACCAGCCATGTGGACTTTCCTGCTATTCCTAATATTAATCTGTTTTCATCAGGCAAGGAGGGCACAAGAGGTTCTTAGTCAAATACATAGACAGTTTTTAAATATATGGCGAGATCCTTGGGCCAGCTGGCATTCTTTACCCTACACTGCACATGGTGGATCTGGTGATTTTTGGGGCGGAACACACCTGTCAGGAGGACAATCTCAGGTCAAGGATGGCTCAGGAAGCTGTGGTTCTTTAAATATTTTTTATTTCTTGTTAAGGAAATGAAGCATCCCTCAAGTCCTCTCAAGGAAACCTTTGGTCTTTTCTTCCTTGAGTGTCTCTCATCCTTCCACCAATAAACATCCTTGCAACCATTTACTTTAGTGTGGGGGTCTCAAATGGCATCCTCCTGCTGTTTGGAATCCTGCCCCTCTCCACAATGTTGGTGACTTTTCCTGCCAGGTTTCTGAATGACCGTCTGCAGATGAGAATTGGATGCCAAAATCTGGCCACTCTTTTGCATCCTCATTTTTACATAGTGTATACAGAGCAAGTATCTAAGAGGGGAAAAAAGAGATCAAGATGGAAAAGACAGATGTAGTAGACATTAGGGTTAGGGTTAGGGTTAGGGTTAGGGTTAGGCTTAGGCTTAGGCTTTTGCATGCCTGAATTTGGGCAGAAGAAAACTCTGCCCCAGATGTCTTATTGTATTTGGTGTTTAAGCAAGAATTACAATTTCCTCTGACAAATTCTAGAAAAGTAAGAATATGAAAGGAGTTTGGAGAAGAGTAGGCTGTTGGGATTTAAGGAATGAGCTACCTCTATGATGAGATAGCTCCATTTATGTAGTTAACATTGCTACAATATCAATCACTGCAATGATTTTATGAATTTGGATAAATATGGGATCGAAGGCTGAGAAAGACAGGTGCAACAGAAAAGGTTGGAGTATTATACAATATGTTGTAAAATGTACTAAGGAAAAGTATAGCGAAAAGTGTATTCACAATTTACCAAGAATCATGGAATCTGATGTCAGATTTTAAATGTCCATTGCTGTTTATCTATCCCCATCCATTGTAAGAGCAACACTTTGAATGACATACAAATTAAACCCTTGACATCATTCTCCAATCACATTTTCATTCAGTCTAATCTCCATTGTAATTTCCCACACTGATATACATTAGCCTCTGGGGCTTTTAAATCCCAGCCCCAGTAACACCAGGTAACTGCTTCCTTACATAGAAGTTTAAAATCACTCTTAAGCTATCTCTTATCAGTCATTTTAAAATACTAACTTTGCATTACACCTACATTGTATACAATGCCTAGTGGTTGAACAAGTCCCACATAAAGATACTTTATTGATTATTAATAATAATCAATAAGTTTCAAACAATAAAAATGTTTATTTGCTGATAAAAGATTGTTTCATGCAGCCGTAACGTTGGAGTAGTAGCATCAACTTTTGGGCCTAGATTAGTTATCCTGCTGTAGAAAATAATATTAGCTAAGCAACCATATCAGACATTTTCCTCTGGGAAAGTAACAATAAATCTAAAAGTTAATTGCTTAGATCTTATATCATTGTACACTTAGAATAATAATGGGGTCCAATATTTAACACTACCAGCAATGATAAGATTAAGTTACTAATTTCTGTATATGTGGCATTTGTGGATTAATTTAAAAATAATCTCGAGCCGTTTAGTGGGACAGAGATTCTTTCCTCCTTAAATACATAGACTAAACTGGGGCTGTGCAGGAGACCTAACCCTAGACCATTATCCTTCTTGTGCAACAGCTTGTGCATGCTTAAAAAGCATAACATCATGATTTCTCTTTTACAGTATTGTAAACACTTGCCAACTCACTAACAAGATCAAGATTAGAGGAGACACTTATATATCACATCTGCTTCATTCACAACTCCAACACACACACACACACACACACACACACACACACACACACACACACACACACACACACACACACCTGCAAAATTCTCACAGCAATTCCACCATTGGAAGAATCCTGTTATTTGCCCTGGCACACTCCTCACACCTTCACCCCTGCTCCAATAATGCAAACACACATACACGTCTCTCTCTGACTTACAGGAGCAGATGGCTGGAAATCAGTCTTGATACCACAAACTGAATCGGTTCCCTTCTAGTCACAGCAGCTGATTCATCTGGAGGAGTGTGTGCTAGTTATTATGGGCTCTGGTACCACAGAGCTATAACCATACTGGATTCAAATAACTGCATCAAGTGACTACTTCCTGATATATCAAAATGTTTCCACCATCTACAAGGAACAAGTCAAATATGTGACAGAATAATCTTCTTTTGCCTAGTTAAGTGCACCTCCGACAGCTCTCAAGAAGCTTGACACCATCCTGAACAAAGTAGCCCATTTGATTGGTATCCATCTAACACCCTAAACATTCATACCCCTCCATCACCTGTGCATAATGGTTGCAGTGCACATCACCAAGAAAATGCACTGCAGTTACTCACCTAGGCTATAGCGACAATATATCCCCAAACCCATGACCTCTGCCGTCAAGAAGGACAAAGGTAGTTTACATAAGGGAACATCATCACATGCAGGTTGTCCTCCAAGTGACACACCAATCCTATTTGGAAATATATCATCAGTCATTTATCATTGTTGATCTAAATCCTGGCACTTCCTGTCCAGCAGTACTGTGAGAGCGCCTTCATCAGAGAGATTGCAACAATTCAAGTGGTAACTACCTTTCATGGGTAATTAGAGATGGACAGTGCATGCTGGTCTTGCCAATGACATCCAGATCCTGAAAAATGAACAAGTAAGATAAAACCATAGATGATGCTATGCTCATATATAATCAACATATTCATATTCCATCTCCCCCCTTGTCTCTGATCCACAAAAATGTCTCATAAGCATCCACATGACCTGGTGCCTTTCCCTTTCCATGATCCTTTTACGTTTTCCTTTATTATTGCAGAATTATAGAAGTTCCTACCTGCCCAGTCATCAACACTTCCCAACCCCCACTACCATCACATATTCCAATGGAGACGGGGAGAAAGATGGTGTGTCACTGCACTTGCCACTCTAATGCATCAATTCAGATCCTGGCACCTGCAGAAGATAGTGCAGTTGCATGTGCCAAAGACTGGGCACCAGTTAACTACACCAGACTCTGGAGTTAGTGTAGCTAGTTTCCCAACTCCACCAGCATACAATGCCAAGCAAAGGCACTTGCAAAACTGGAAACAAAAGGAGGATAGAAGTGATTATTAACATAAATCAGTGTTAAGTGTTTAGCTTTCTGAATGCTTTGACAATGCTTTGCTTTCATTTATAAAGAATTTTTTTAAATCATGAAATCCTTATTTTGCTTTCATAACTTGTGCATTCAGATCATGGAGATGGTCACTAATGAACAGCAGCACATGAACAAAGTCAATGTGTGATTAATTCCTTGCCTTTACTCAGTGGTAGAGTTTGATGTAGACCATAGCAAGGAGAAAACTTCACAATCAAAAAGGCTATTTAATATGAGATTGGTCATCAGTTCCCTTTTACCTAACTTGTGAGAAGATAAGGTAACACCATCCTGAAATGCATTTGCACTAGTAAGTACACTTGGAATTTTCTAACTTTTCATAGCAAAGACATTTATAAAATATGTAATTTAAACAAGGAACTCTCAGTTTATATTTTCAAAATGGCAATTTTCTTCATCGGTTTGACATTGCCTCATTATGACTGACTTCTTGTAAAGAGTTGATGTGAAAAGTTGCACAAATGAATTGATATAATCTTCTTATCTGACAAGAGTCCACAATCTTTACCTTATCTGAACAAATGTTTATTTTCTAGTTTATCACATTGTCCACCTGTGAGTGGGAAAAATGCCTGATATACTTCTCTACTATCACACTTTCTGATATCACATTGAAGGAACTTTATGAGTGTTTTAAAAACGTTACTAATTTAAACATGTTACATCACCATTTATTGGCATACATAGGTGGTGACTCAGAATGTGTAAAAAAAGACCCTTTTAAACAAATTTTAACCAGATCAAAGTCAAAGTTGAGTTTATTGTCATGTGCACAAGTACATGTACACACAGGTGCAATGGAAAACTTACTTGCAGCAGCAGCACAGGCACATAGCATCATATAAGCAGCGTTGACAGGAAAAACATAAATTAAACATAAATTAAGTACAATGTTTACAAGAAAAAAACACAAGTAGAACAAGAAAAAAAAGTCCATTTTAGTGCAAAATGATCAGAATGGTCATAGTGTTGCTAAACTGTAGTGGTGATTAGGGTTTTGTTTTGCCAGTTGGTTCAAGAACCAAATGGTTGAATGGAAGTAGCTGTTCTTGAACCTGGTGATGTGGGACTTCAGGCTTCTGTACCTCCTGCCTGATGGTAGCTGCGAAAATATGGCATTGCCCAGATGGTGGGGATTTTTGATCATGGATGGATGGATAAAGACTTGGCCTCCCTGGGACAACCCTACATTAACTATAGCCATAGAATCTAACCTCAGTTATAGGGGACCACACTCATGTGCCTCAAGAAGACAAGTAATAGTAGTGAAAGCTGAAAGTTAAAACAAAATGTGGCCAAGTCCAGATGAACGACGAGAAGACTGTGATAATCCATATGTCCATCTGAGAGGGATTCTGGAAGCAGAACTTTTGAACCAATGTCCTATAACAGGACAGAAGTAATAATTTTATCCATGATGGTATTGCAAGCCACTTATTTATATATTAAAGATGTAGATTATGTTAAAGTCACCCTTGATGCAAAAGTATATACTTACTTTGGTGATCTTTAAAACAAAATACTGCATATTGTAAAATATTTTATTTAATGCTGCTAACTAATGTAGTGTATCTTCAAGTCCTGTTTTCTCTTCAGTGCACATTGATGAGAGAAGCATAATGGGGATGTAAATACTGCTTCATATGCAGATTTTTCCATAAACAAAGGAAGTCGAACTTCCACAATAATTAAAACTAAGTTCCATCTAGTCTTCACAATGAGGAAACATTATTGACACTGAAAGTTAAGATATAGTTTACATTATGAAAGAATGATTAAGAGTTACACAACAATATTATATTTCAAGACATCCTCAGTGTAATTTGGTAGCATTGCCTGACAGTTAAAGCCAAGTCTTTTGGATTCAGTAGCTAGGCAAAGTATGCACTAAACTGTAAGAGGAATTAGATACTTAACTGACTGTAGTATGTCTTTTTTTAAGACTCCCTGCTGATTGTACTGTCACTATTTCTTCCACTGTTCTCCATATTTTTCATTTGTTCAAGTGATAGCTTCATGATCACTCAATGTGGCTCATAAACAGTAGGATTAAACTCAAGAATCACTATTTATATTTGGAAATATTACCTTTTGTCTGCCTATGTTACACAGAAACACCACATTGATCAATCTACATCAACAAGATTAACATATTAGTAGATACATGGTGAAGTAATATAATCAACCAACGAGTGAAAACATCTGCAGGTAAATATAATTGAAACCCATTCAACATCTTCACACACCAATGGTTTGATGATGATGTTGGAGAAAGAATGTTGGTCAAGATATCTGAAGAACTCCAGAGAATGCCTTGGGATTGGTATTTTGACCCAACCGTATGGAGTAACCTACAAATTCCGTTGTTCCTGAACTTTAACACAGAGTCACAATAAGTCTCACTTGAATGTCATTGCCAATGTGTGGATGTATACACAGTTCCAGAGATAGCTTAGTCAGCATTGAAGGAAAAGAAGACCGCTCTGCTATAATTCCCTAAATCTGATTGGAGAAGATGAGCAGAAGCCTACACATTAATGTGAAGCCTGGAAAACCCTGCTGACTTTTGACTAATATCCTCCAGAGTTCTTTTTTGAACCATTTGTTTGGCTGCTGCATATTTAAGAAAGTAAGCATCCACTGCACGTGCTGTGATCAGTTGCCACTGGTTTCCACAAGGGGCCTGAAATAAACATTGGCCCTTAAGGTCCGAGAGCAAGTTCAATTAAAAGAATGCTGGGCCTTTTCAATATGGAGTATGGCCAACATAGTGTGAAGTGTATTGCTGGTGTAAACTGAATGCAGAGTCACATGGAGTTCAGCTCCACTCAATATTTGGCTGAATTCCAGACCAGTTCCTCTGAGTACAACATTCTTCAGAAATATCATAAGCTGTTGAAGCTCTCATCCTTACCTTTATTCTGTCTAGATTCAACTCTTGTTATACTCTACTGTCACCTTACCCTCCCATAATCTTGGTCCAATGAAAACATCAGCTACTGAAATACTAAGTTGCAATGTCCTATTAAACTATTGTCCCTGTGTTTGTCTCTCAATCCACTAACATTATGTTTCTTTTCTAGTCATTCCATGTCCTGTCCTGCTCTATCTTGTAACCTCTGAACTTCATAACCCTCTGAGTTCCACCAATTTCGACCTCTTACACATTTCTCATTTTCATTAGTCCCCCACTAGCAAACATACCATCAAATGCCGAGGCTCCGTTTTGGAATTCCCAACCTCGCCACCTCTCTTCATCAAAATGTTTTAAAATCCAGTTCCTTGAACAAACTTTTAATCAACTGTTCTAATTAGACTTTGTCTAATTTTGTTTGGCAATCCTCCAAGGAAGTACTTTTTTAAGTATGCATTACAAATAGTTATCTTTGTCCCTGTATAACCCAGGTAACACAATATCTTGTATGCCAGAAATGAAAAGGTTAAAACTAAGCCAAGCTCACCCTTTTGCTCTATACAAAAGTGAAAAGCAAATGCTACATCACAACAGGTTCAGTTATGAGTATGGCACAAGAAAATATAAGTAAATATGGCAAAAGCTTAGTTTAGAACTGATGCCAAGTAAAAGTTCTTTATGTAATAGTCGATTAATACCTAGAGAAGTTTTCCAAGTTAGATGCTGGAGACAAGGATTCTGGATTCATTCAAGAGACTGATGCTGTGATTGCAGCTTGGTGAATCTGGATGACTTCTCTCCCTTAACTGTACAAATCTTTTTGATCTTTTTTATGTTACTTCCAAACAGTCCTGGCATGGTTCCTTCTTTAAATTTAAATTTCCACTTCAATTTTGTCATATTAAGCACAATATTCCATCCTGTGCCTAATCTGGAATCTCTAAATCATTTTATGTAGGTCATTTCCTCCTCTTTGTGTTTATCAAGAATGGCTTATTGTACATTCATCTCTCTTATTCTTCTGCCAACAAAACATTTAATCCACTGGTGGTAATTTTAGTGTAACCATGGTTGATACCATTTTTCACAGTAGATTTCTGGGCTGTTCATGCATCAATACAAAGACACACATGAACTCAGTAACTTATCATCACTCTCAGAAACACTTCAAAATGCTTAATGTGCTGTGAATTAGTTTTGAAATTATAGCTGTCAGTATATTAGGAATCTCTTGATTTTACGGGATTCCACAGAAATATTGTCAATGTCATTACATTAGATTTCCATCTCATAACACATTTAGAAAAAATTGCACTGTATTTGCTGAGTTATTAGCACATCATTTCAGTTGCTGAACATGAGTGCTAAATTTACTGAGCTTTTCAATAAGACTCCTGTTGTAGCTAAAATTAAAAAGGAAACACCTAAAAATATTCAGAAATTCTTTGAATTTTCCCAGAAATTTGACAGAAGCCAAATACCAGATTTGGTAACTGGTTTGCTCTACAAGGAGTAGAATAAAGAATCTGACTGAGGCCTCACACAGAATTGTAAAATTCTTAACTATAACATTCCTGTTATTATTTGTTTGGGTATCTTAGACAAGAGCAATGTATATTTCTCTCTCTTCTCATTATTGCGGGGATCAGGTAAGCCTTCCTCTTGGGCACTGCCTCCAGTTTGAGAGTTGCTTCCATTCCAGTTCTGTGGGTCTAAAATAACCACTGAGGCTGATGTGAGACTCACAGACTAAGCCATATGTGTGGTAGGAGCAACTTGGTGGGTAGAAGGTAGTGCACTCCCTCCATAATTTACATTAGGCTTCTGTGTGCCCTTGATGAATGGACTCAAGGTTTGCAGAGAGGTCCTACGCCAGGGATGCTCTCAATTTGTTGGGGATGTTGCACGTTTTCAAGGAGGTTTTGAGGATATCCTCAAATCATTTCCTCTATCCACTTGGTAATCTCTTGCCATGACAGAGCTAAGAACAGAGTGTCTGTTCTGGGAGTTTGATGCACACAATATATCCTGCCCATCAGATTCCACGAAGCATAATTAGAGCCTTGATGCTGGGGATGTTGCCTTGGGAGAGGATGCTGATGTTGCTTCATTTATACAGTCATTAAATTTGGAGGATTTTGTGGAGGCAATGTTGGTGGTATCTCTACGGTAAATAGCCCATGTCTCAGAAGCATGCAGGAGTGCAGAGATTATAGCTGCCCAGTAGACCATGAGCTCTATGTTATGCTTGATGATTTGCCCTTCAAATATTCTTTTTCTCAGATGATGAAAGGCTTTGTTGATGCACCGAAGGTGGTGGTGAATTTCATTATCAATGTCTGTCTTCATTGAGAGGTACCTTTTGAGAAATGGTAAATGGCATTGTGGATATCAGACAGGTAGCATGGAGTTGTGACACCAGTGACCAGGATATAAAAGTGTTCCTACTTATTTAACTTGAGGAGAGGGTCTGCTATTAGTGCTTGCATGACAGATGTCTTATTCCTGATTGATGAACTACCAGTACAAGAACCAAGTATGTAGCTTGTTTAGTTGTGGAATAAGTTGTATTTCACTGTCTACCATTGTTTTGCGAGATTTGGATTTGAAATTCTGTTTGTTCACTTACTTGATCTTCATGTCACGACAGAAAAGCACCATATTTGCTGTTACAGTGGGATGGACTCTGACCCCGATGGAGCAATGTTGAATGTAGGATTAGATCCTGACCACCTTGTCTTAATACCAAGACATTTTTGCTGACAAAGTTGAGGTCAGCATTATAGTCTTGTTTCTAGCATCCACTTCAATAAGAGTTTGGGAATTTGAGGTCATGAATTGGGCCAGCTGGTTTGCCTCTGCGGAAGTTTCTATCAACTCTCTTTATTCACTAGTAGTATTGCCATTTATTATTGTGACTATTAAAATCAGCAACAACAAGTTGAGTTACATTTGCATGTGTGGTTGATTCTGAAAGTTCAGATACCTTATTGGAAGGTGTGTATCCTTTCATGCTTGATAGTTCACTGATTTTTACATTTAATACCGCAGTGTCATTTTTGTTCTAATTGATGCTGGTCTGATTTTTACAGATGAATCTTTCATACTGTTTGCAAAGTCTTTCAATTGCCAATTTTCTTCCTAGTTGTTCATGGCTTGTTGCTGCTTGGCCCTTTGTGCACCTCTAGAAGTAAAGAATCTGATACTTGCTCTCAGGTTACAATCATTGCAGGTAAGTTTTGATTGCTGGTGAAGAGGCCCTAACTATCAATTGCCAGAGCCAGCACTGAGATGGGCCCACTTTTGTGGTGACCGTATGTCTGTATTACTCTTCAGATATGTTCAACTGCTGCCACCTTACTCAGTGAATAGTGATAGCATGATCAGTTGGACGGTCCTGTAGCCAAAATGGAAACAACCTTCAATGACATGAAGACTGGCAAGTTTATGGACCTTGACAACAGATGCACTGAACTCATATAAGAATTAGGCAGGTAATGAGAACTATGCTGTAAATCATGCAGGAGCTTCCATATGACAACATAGATTGCCAGCCTCACCAGTACAACCACCTCCAATAAATAGTGGTACATTCAGACCTTGACAGTGGGGTCAGTGGGGTCACTAGCAAGTTCCTGCAAACATTGAGGAGAAATGGACCACCTGGAAGTCATAAACAACTCTCTTTCCCAGTTTTGATGAAGGGTCACAGACAGAAATGCTGACTGTTTCTCTTTCCACAGATGCACCTGACCTGTTGAGTTTTTCCAGCATTTTCAGTCTTTGTTTCTTACCTAAGCTCTCCAGTTAAGAGTTGACATGCTGAAATGGGGCTATAATGCAACACTTGAGAGCTATGACTGTGGAGAGAGGCAGATTGTGCCACAAGTTTTGGTCTGCTCACTGCTCAAGGACGGGCCTTGCACAGTTTGGGATCTTGCCAAGGACTGCTTGCAAGTTTTGCATTGGATAGGAATCAGAAGAAGAAAAAATACAAACACCAGTAAATTTGGCAAGAAAAGGATGCTTCCTTAAGTAAGGTCAGATTTTCTAAGGATGGGTGGGAGGCACATTGTCTCAGAAGTTTTAAGCAAGAGGGAGATTAGGTGGAGTGGACCAATGCTACCTTGAATTTAGAAGAGTGAGAGGTAGATGCAAGGATGATACATCCCCTAGATGGGGTTCTTCTTCTCTTGAGGCTTTTGCTCAATATCAAGGATGACTTGTTTCTACTCCAGTTTTGTGAGTTCTGATGTGGCTAATAAGGCTATTGTGGGAGCCTCAGACTTTTCCTCAGATGCAACAAGAGGTACCTGATGGGACGAGTAGGTGGATAGCTTGTAGGGCAATATACTTCCTCCATTATTAATACATGGACTTGAGCTTATCAATACTATCCTGAATGCTCTTTCTCCACCTTAAATGGTCATGGGCCAGAGATTCTGAGGAGTCACTGGGGATGTTGCATTTCTTCAAAGAACCTTTGGGCACATCTTTGAACCCTTTCTTCTCTCCACCCCTGGTGCCTATTTTGAGATTCTGTTGTTGGGCATTGATCAACGTGACTGCAAATAGGGCCTCAATTGCTGGTGATGTTGAAGAGGACAGTGACATTGGTTCGCTTATCCTTCCAGCTGAATTGGTAGATATTGTAGAGACAGCACTGGTGGTATCTTTCCAGTGCTTTGAAATGCCTGATGTATGTAGTCCAGGTCTCAGACAAATATAGAAGGGCAGAGATCACTGCCACAAGACAAGACAAGGGAGCAGAAGTAGGCCATTCGGCCCATCGAATCTGCTTCAAGGAAAAGAGAAGAAGAAAAAGAAATGAGAAACTTGGGGGGGGGGCAAAAAAAACACTATTCTAACCCCAATTTCCAGCCTTATCCCCATATCCCTTGATACCCCGACTACTTAGATATCTATCTATCTATCTCTTCCTAAACACCTCCAATGATCTGGCCTCCACTGCTGTACCTGGCAAGGAATTCCACAAATTCACCACCCTCTGGCTTAAGAAATTTCTCCTCATCTCTGTTTTAAACCTGTACCCTCTAATTCTAAGATTGTGCCCTCTGGTCCTGGAGTCACCCACCAAGGGAAACAGCCTAGCCACATCTACTCTGTCCAGTCCTTTCAACATTTTAAATGTCTCTATGAGGTCCCCTCTCATTCTTCTGTACTCCAGTGACTACAGTACAAGAGCCGACAAACGCTCATCATACGTAAGCCCTTTCATTCCGGGAATCATCCTCGTAAATCTCCTCTGAACCGTCTCCAACATCAGCACATCCTTCCTAAGATATGGGGCCCAAAACTGTGCACAGTATTCCAAATGAGGCCTCACTAGTGCCCCGTAGAGCTTCATCAACACTTCCTTACTTTTATACACCATACCTCTCGAAATGAATGCCAACATAGCATTCGCCTTCTTTACCATCGATCCGACCTGGTGGTTAACCTTTAAGGTATCCTGCACAAGTAACCCCAAGTACCTTTGTACTTCTGTACTTTGATTTTTCTCTCCTTCTAGATAATAATCTGCCCGTTTATCTCTGCTTCCAAAGTGTACAACTGCACATTTCTCAACATTGAATCTCATCTGCCATTTCCTTGCCCATTCTCCTAAACTATCTAGGTCTTTCTGCAACCTTCCTGTCTCCTCAATACTCCCTACTCCTCCACCTATCTTGGTGTCATCCGCAAATTTAGCCACAAAACCATTTACTCCATCATCCAAATCGTTAATGTACAAGGTAAAAAGAAGCAGCCCCAACACCGACCCCTCCGGAACACCACTAGTAACTGGTAGCCAACCAGAACAAGATCCTTTTATTCCCACCCTTTGCTTCCTGCCAACCAGCCAATGCTCCACCCATTCTGTTATCCTACCTGTAATTCCATGACCTCTCATCTTATTAATCAGTCTCTTATGCGGCATGTTGTCGAAGGCCTTTTGAAAGTCTAAATACACAACATCTACCGCCTCTCCCTTATCCACCCTACCTGTGATTTCTTCAAAAAACTCCAATAGGTTGGTCAGGCAGGATCTTCCCTTCACAAAACCATGTTGGCTAGGACCTATCTGGCCTTGCACCTCCAGGTATTCCATAACCCCATCCTTGAGGATCGATTCCAATAACAGGATCGATTCCAAAAACTGAGCTATGTGGCAGGTTTGAAGTCTTGATTTCCTAATTCGATCCAAGGCTGTGTTTGCACATTGAATGCAATGGTGAATTTCATCACTGATGTCTGCCTTCACCAAGAGGTATCTTCCAAGATCAGGATTCACTGTCAGGGAAATGTGGTGCTGCAGGGGCAGGTTGGTGGTGGACCATTGCCTTGCAGACATTGAATGTAAGCCTCATCCTCTCATATACTTCAATGAACGTGTTGACAGTGACTTGGAGCTCAGCCTCTGACCACATGAGAGTTATTATCACATCTGGTGCTCATTAGATGTACCAATTGTCATTTAGTTCCATAAACTTCATTCAGAATGTCTCTGACATCCTAAAGCACTTGACCAAGAGTAGGTTCAAGGTATCAGGATAAAATTGAAGACAATCAGCATCTAGAAGAATAGATTCCACTGAATGGACACAAATTTTGCCCATTAGAGGATAATTGTGGTAATTAGAAGACAATTGCTCAGCCCCAGGACATTAATGCTGGAGCTCCTTAAGGTAGTGTCCTGGGTTCAACAATCTTTAGCTGCTTCATTAATTACCTTTCTTCCATCATAAGATCCGAAGCTGACTGATGATTGCACCTTTGTGCTGCATAGGGTACTAGACTATGACCCGTTCCAACACAGTAAGGTCAAACATCATTGCTGAGTCCCCCATCTCTATTTGTCAACTTCCTGAGGATCATTGACCAGAACCTTAGCTAGACAAGCCACAAAAGTAATGCGGCTACATGTGCAGGTTATCACATCAGCAAGGTATCCTGCATCTGACTCACCTTCTGAGTTCCCAAAACCATACCATCACTTACAAGATACTGGTCAGGAGCATACCAGAATACTCTCCACTCATTTGGATGACAGCAGATTCATCAGCACTCAATCCAGAAAAATCCTGGACCCCATTTCATTTGACATTATGTCCTCAGCCCCCTACTTTACTCCTTATACACTCACAAGTGTGGACCCAGATTCTGCTCTAACTCCATCTACATGTTTCCAGATATCACCACCGTAGTGGGCCAAATCTCAAATAATGACAAGTCGGACCACAGGAGGAAATAGAGAGCCTAGTGGCATGGTGTCATGACAATAACCTTTCCCTTAATATCAGCAAAACAAAAGCACTGATCACTGACTTCAGGAAGCAGAGCAGAGCACACGCCTCTGTTTGCATCAATAGTGATGAGGTGGAGATGGTTGAGAGCTTCAAGTTCCTTGGTGTAAACATCACCAATAGCTTGTCCTGGTCCAAGCACATAGATGCCATGGCCAAGAAAGTGCACCAGCACCTCTACTTCCTCAGAAGGCTAAGGAAATTCAGCATGTCCCCGTTGACCCTCACCAATTTTTATAGATGCACCATAGAAAGCATCCTATCTGGATGCATCATGGCTTCGTATGGTATGCTCTGCCCAAGACAACAAGAATCTGCAGAGAGTTGTGGACAACACATTATGGAAACCAGCCTCCCCTCCATGGACTACACCTCGATGCCTTGGAAAAGCAGCCAGCATAATCAAAGACACCTGCCACGCTGAACATTCTCCCTTCTCCCCCCTCCCAGTGGGCAGAAGATACAAAAGTACGACCAGACTCAAGGACAGTTTCTATCCTGCTGTTGTAAGATATTGAATGGACCTCTCCGACGATAAGGTGGACTCTTGACCTCACAATCTACCTTGTTATGGCCTTGCACCTTATTGTCTACCTGCACTGCACTTTATCTGTAACTGTAACACTATGTTCTGCATTTTGTTATTGCTTTTCCCTTGTACTACTTCAATGTGCTGATGTTGTGAATTGATCTGTATGGATGTCGTGCAAAACAAAGTTTTTCACTGTACCTCTGTATCTATGACAATAATAAGCCAATTACTAATTGGTCATTGTGATTAGAGGCAGAACTGTGCCCCTTTTGATACCAGGTCAACAGTGTGAATAAACCCACCAATGGAGCTCATTTTTGGCAGAAAATTCAATATGGGTTCAACTTATGGTTTTTCCAGGCCTACTTCATAGTCAAGCATTATACATGTACCCATTGTTTACATTTTTTGTTACCCATGGCCACGTTGAGTGCTTAACTTTCTGTATAAAATAGCAGTATAGGTGTGGCATTGCTGGTTGCTACAATCCTTCTCCTGGCATTAGACCTGTCATTATTCAGAAAAGGAAAGTCACCAGTAATTTATTCAGATACATGTGCAATCTTGCCCACTTGTTCTCCATTGCCTTTCGTGCTTGGGTATCTCTCTGACGATATAAAAGGAACAGGTTTCAGCACATTGCATAACTGCTTCAAATAGAAATAATTCTGCTTTATTCACAGCTGTAAACGGTGTAAAGAAAACAGTGCCCATGTTTATCTCTCTCTACCAATCAGAACTGACCAAGCAAATATTTTCAAAAATATGAATACCTTCTGATTTTTGTGAAAATATTTCACAATATTTCATGGATCTGTTCATGATTTTTTAAAATTTCAGCCAATATTGAATTATGTCTAGCTGATTAAATTTTAAAAAGTTTACAACATTTACATTTACGTAACAAAATAATACATGCTGAAAACACAAGTAATATTCATGAGGTTATCTTGCTCCTTAGCTTCAGGCAAAGCACAATTTACAAACCAGATGCACATCGATCCATTTCAGTGTTGTTTTTTTCACTTGCATTGACTCCCTCTAAAGATCATGCAAGCTCATGCCCTGCAGGTGCTGTAGAAAAAAATTGAGAGCCTGATTGCTACAATTTATTATGAAATTACCATCAAGTGGCAGGACAGGGTGTCAAACATTGATGCCTTCAAGCACTGCAATAAAACTGCGCTTGAAGCCTCAATCAAATAAGTCCAGTTGCACTGGTCTGGACTCGTCTTTCGAACATCAGGCTTCAGTTCCCAAATTCGCTGGTAAAGAACACCTTGAAAACTTTCAGTATTAAATTCAACACTTGGGAAGAGACGTTGCTGCTTACAAGAACAACAACAATGCATTTATGAAGCACCCATAATGGATTAAAAGCCCCCAAATAACTTCTCAAGTGTATTATCAAACAAAATTAGATATATGGAAGTTGACTAAAAGCTCAGACAGAAGGGTTCTCAGAAGCATCTTACTGGAGGAAAGAGAGGTCGAGAGGCTTAGGGAGAGATTAGAGTCATGACAATGGAAGGAGAAAGCATCACTAAGTGAAGTTGTGGATGATCAGAATTGGAGCAGCATAGAGATCTCAGTGGTTGTAGTGCTGGATGAGATTATAGAGACAGGGAACAACAATGCCATGGAGGGATTTGAAACCAAAGATGAGAATTTTGAATTGAAGCTGTTCCAAACCATGATGCAATGTAAGTCACCAAGCAAAAGAATTGCAGGTAAAAGGGAATGTAGGCAACTAGCGATACAAACAGCAGAGTTTTGGATGAGCAGTCTGCCAACTGGGCCATTCTGAATGATTCTGAGTCTGGCAGGTGAGAGCTTGGCTTGTAAGGCAACTCATCCACTAGTCCAATTCTTCTCCAAGGTTTGCTGCATTAACAGCTGAGGGCCCAAAGCACATTTTTGTAGTATCCTACTTGTGACAGCCTACTAATCTGAAAAAGACCTATTAATTTCCACTCTCCACTTTCTGTGCTTTAATTAATTCTTCATCCATGAATGAATCTAGATGAATCTAGGGCAAATAAAATGTTTTTCAATACTTTAAAGGTTTCTATTTATATTGGTGCATTTTACAATAACATGGCAGTACAAAGTGCTTTACAACCAAGGAAATACTTTCACCTGATAAGAAGCCATTGATTTGAGACTCTAACTCTCTCTCAGTTCTGGCTTAATTGATTTGAAAAATCTATTTTCAGCCATGCAACCAAAAAGCTTATACCCTTCTGACCACAAATTGCCTTCATAGCAGCTTAGAAAATATTTCCTCAAGGAGGATATGGTCTATTGAGAAGGTATAGAAAGAACTGTATGTAATGTTGTAAAACAAGTTTGCATATGCTTACAACACTGAAGGCAACTACAAATATTATTTCACATACAGAAACCAAACATTAACTTCAGAAAAAATAGTCTTTATTGTGCAGATATAACTTTGCAGTCTTCTCAATGGCTCAGTGGGGAGTGAGGTAACCTCTAGCAGGATGCTGTGGATCCAAGTCCCACGCTAGAGGCATGAGTTCAAAAATTTAGGTTGGCACTCCAGTCCAGTACTGAGGCAGGGCCACACTGTTGGAGTTCCATCTTTCGGCAGAGACATTCAACTGAGACTGTTGTCTCAATAGAAAAGCAAGAGTCTTATCCCTGGTATTCTGCCCAATACTGATCCCTCAAACCACATTTCTGGAGCAGGTTATCTGGTCATCACATTGCTGATGTGGAAGTTTGTTCTGCACAAATTGCCTACTATACAACAATACCAAAACTTCAGTCTTTATGGCTTGTGACGCACTTTCAGATATCCTGATAAGGTGATGATTTTGAGAAGATTTTTTTCAAGTGCTTTGGTTAAATTGTTCTGGTGTTGTGCAGGGATGTTATCTGAAAGCAAATGTTTGACAGCAGCTCTCACTGCTGAGCTTCATAGTCCCGGGAGGATGCTTCAACAGGCTTCATCACTGCAAAATGTAGTGAAGGATGAAACAAAGATGCAAATAAATTTTGTGATGTACTTTTTTCCTAGACAACATGACACCATAAAGTTGTTTGTCAGTTTAATATTTTCACCTTAGTGTGGGTACCTGGCCCATCCTGAACATAACTTGGAAGCATGAGATTTATACCTTATCTAGGCTGAGTTCAAGTATTTAGTCACTTTGTGATACATCAAGATGATTTCACTACACTCTACCAGGTTCACCAAGTTTGTCTCTCAAGCCATTAAAATGAAAGAATCTCCTGAACCTTTAGAACTGAAAGAAATTCTAAGAGAAGTTCCTAACATTAATATCTTGATGCTTGTGCAAGATTGATGTTATTTCTAGGTGAAAAATATGAATTACTCTCCCTCTTACTGTCCCCTAACCTTTCCATGCCATGAGTTTACTCCTTCTTTAGTGACAATGGCTAACACAAGGGGACATAATTTTAAGGTGGTTAGAGGAAGGTATAAGGGGGATGTCAGGGGTAAGTTTTTTACAGAGAGTGGTGGGTGCGTGGAATGCACTGCCTGCAGAGGTTGTGGGGGCAGATACATTAGGGACATTTAAGAGACTCTAATACACATGAATGATAGAGAAATGGGGGGTTATGTGGGAGGGAAGGGTTAGATGGATATTAGAGCAGGATAAAATGTTGGCACAACATTGTGGGCTAAAGGACCTGTACTGTGCTGTAATGTTCTATGTTCTATAACCTCTATATCATTAGTCGAGTTTGTTGTATTAATTGTCACAGCTAAGGCTGTTTTTTGGACTGCAGCTGAAGTGTCAATATTCCTACCTGAAGTCAGTACATCACTAAGTCATGTTGTTTGGTTCACTTTCTTGAAATTGATGTAATGGCAGAAAAATATCATTCTTGATGTTATAACCAGATGGACGCTGACCCTAATGGGGCAGCGTTGAGTGTAGGATTAAATCCTGACCATCTTGCATCTTAATACCATGCATTCTCCATTCTAAGAAGCCAACAAATTGTACCATTTAATAACTGTTCTCTAGCGGCCCCTGCTGGTAATACTTTGTGAGTTATTGGAAAATGTCTCGAAATTATACATACTCCAAATCGCCTTGCAGGAAACAATTAAAGGCTATTACTAAAACAAAATTGGCTCCAAATAATCCAGTTATTTTATTTTAAATACTTTTGAAAGGTGTAATGCAACTATTGTGATTATTGATGCTAAGTAAATAGTGATGGCTGTTGAGCCTTTATGGCAGAAAATGAAGAAAATTAGTCTGTGCAATATGGTCCTGTTCTAATGGTTGAAACTGCCTGGTAAAGCAAGAAAAAAACCATTAATGTTTGGAAAATTGCTGCAAGCTAATAAGATTATAATATTTCAAACTCAGTTTACATTTCACTTTGGCTGAATTATCAAAGGCATTGAGCTCCTTTAAGGCTGTTGAAAGTCTTAAGAATTGGATGCATATCAAAATTTCATGAAGAAGGCAGCATAATGTTGTGTCATCACTGTTTTCTATGCAGATTTCTCCGGGCTCCTTGTTCCTCAAATCTCTGCTGAAATGTTATTGCCTTTCTAACTCTTCGCTCATCTTCAAACATCTTACAGAATGGTGCTGCCACATGTAATAATTAAAGATGACTCGCCCGATGTTTCAAAGAGGATTCTGTTCTTTATGCTGTACAAAATTTTGTGTAGCTATTTAACTGTGATGCTTGGCTGGTGAATTTTATTAAAGCCATTGAGGGTCAACCTTAGAACCCATGAGTTCTTTGGCATGAAAATATTGCAGATCACCCTGGTGTGGAGCCTCGTCTCACTGTTAGAAATGGAGTACATTTCTGAAAGTGAATATAAGAATGATATTTCAAAATGCATCAATTTCCCTAATGGGCCATGATTTATCATAAAGTTAATATTTTTATTATCAGATACTTTGCAACTTCTGCATTATTTTCTATTGCTTTAATCTTTGCAAAGTAATTTTAAGATTTCCTGTGCAATACACCAGTCTCCGAATGAGACAACTGCATCAAAATATGAGAGAAGACCACTTTATTTATGTTTTATTTGTAATTTAAGTGGAACTTCAGATTAACTAATTCTATGATTGTCTTTTATTCTAATACCAATTAACTTGTCATCTTAAAAGTCACAGAGGGGAATTTTAGCCATGTCTCTACTTCTAACTTCCTTGAGTCCATTTACTGCAGTTAATTCAAAATTGTCAGTATGGTTTAGTATTGGTATTTATGTAATTCTGTTCCTATGGTAAAATCATCTCCAGCCAGTTTCCCATCATTCAGGCCTTGCACTGAATATCATATAAATCTGCAATGGTGCAAAATTACTTTTGTAAAGTATTTAATTGGTCATTGTGTAATCCAGAAGTGTAATAATTTAGAAGTTTTGTTTTCCTGTTGTAAGTTAGTGGATATTCTGACCTATGTTCTTAATATATTAAAATTTATCATACATAGAGCAGGCAATGTGCTGATTTCTCCTGTCTGAAATGTATAGCCCACAAAATAACTGTTTTTCATGGAGTATGCAACACAATGCATGCTTGTCTGACAGGAGGCCATTAAATATATGCGTGTTTGTATTGTTCATGCCGCCCAGACATGCTCCAAATCATTTCAGAGAAGATGAACTACTATGGCATTGTTGTTATGTACTCTCACTGAGAAGCTGTTATACTCCAAACAACTATTAAATTGACCTACATGATCATTGCCTTTGACAAGTGAAAAAAATCTGCAGGTGTTGGAAATTTAAAATACTAACAGAAACTACTGGAAACACTCAGCAGATCAGGCTGCATCTGTGGGTAGAGAAACAGAGCTTATGTTTCAGGTTGAAGTCCCTTTTTCAGAGTGGAGACCTGACAAAGGACCTTTGACCTGAAATGTTAGCTCTGCTTCTCTTCCCACAGATGTGGCCTGACCTGCTGAGTATTTCCAGCAGTTTCTGTTTTTATATCAGTTTTTTTTGGTGGTGCCACTTAACAAATGGTGGGCAGGATACCAGGACTCCAGCTGCTCTTCTGCAATAGTGCCAGGAAGATTAATTTAAATGAAAATAAAGTACTAGTCCATGTTTATTGTTTATGTCCAGAAGTAGGGCTTGAAATTACATTCTCCAAATCAAAGACCAGTCCTCTAACAACAGCTATTATATTAATAAGGAGAGCCATAGTGTGAGCCAAAATGCCAAGACATTTGTGGAGAAGTTGTTTTGTTGTACTTCAGCAAGAAAGTTTGCATTTACTTCAAGGCCTAATTCTCAAACCCATGAAGCAAGATGTATGGTAGCACTTCCCCGTGTCACCTTACAGCATTTAGGGGATTGGATGAAATAAGACTCAAGAACATAAGAACATAAAGGAAAGGAATGGCAAATGAAATTTAACTCAGCCAAGTAGCGAATGGCAAGATCCTGGGGAATGTTGTTGAAGAGAGAGATGTAGGGATACATATAGTTCCCTGAATATGGAAACACAGGTAGACAGGGCAGTGAAGCTTGCCTTCATTAGACATGGCATTGAGTATAAGAGTTGGGATGTCATGTTACAGTTGTACAAAACATTGGTTAGATTGCACTTGGAGTATCATGTGTGATTCTAGTCGCCATGTTACAGGAAAGATGTGATTAAGCAGGAAGAAGGTGCAGAAAAGATTCACAATGATGCTGCCTGGACAGGAAGGCTTGAGTTTAAGGAAGTATTGGATTGACTGGAACTGTTTTCCCTGGAGCTAAGGAGGTTGAGGGGTGACCTGACAGAGGTTTGTAAAATTATGAGGGGTAGAGATAGAGTAGCTATTCACAGTCTTTTTCCCCAGGGTAGGGGAATCTAAAACTAGAGGGTATAGCTTTAATAAAAAAGAAAGAGAAAAAAAAGTCAAGTTTATTGTCATATGCACAAGTACATGTATGCACAGGTGCAATGAAAAACTTAATTGCAGCAGTATCACAGTAGAGACACAACATTCACAAGAAGAACATAAATTTTAAAAAATACACAAAATTATACACGAAAGAACACAATTAGAATAAAAAAACAAGATTCATTGTAGTGCAAAGTGGTCATAGTGTTGCTATACTAAGGTAGTGATTAGGGTTGTACAGGTTGATTCAAGAACTGAATGGTTGAAGGGAAGTAGCTGTTCTTGAACTTGGTGGTGTGGGACTCAGACTTCTGTACCTCCTGCCCAATGACAGCAGTGAGAAAATGGCATGGCCTAAATGTGGGGATCTTTGATGATGGATGTTGCCTTCTTGAGGCAGTGCCTCATGTAGATACTACTGATGATGGGGAAGGATGTGACCGTGATGTATTGAGCTGAGTCCACTACTCTCTGCAGCTTCTTACATTCCTGTCCATTCAAATTGCCGTACCAGACCATGATACAACCAGTCAGGATATTTTCAACAGCACATCTGTAGAAGTTTGTTAGAGCATTTGGTAACAAGCTGAGCCTCCTTAAACTTCCAAAGGAAGTAAAGGCACTGGCGTGCCTTCCTTGTGATTGCATCTATGTTCCGGGCCCAGGACAGGTCATCTGATATGTTAACGCTAAGGAATTTAAAGCTGCTGACTCTCTCCACTGCCAATCCACCAATGTAGACAGGTGCATGTTTGCCCTCCTTCCCCTTCCTGAAATCAACAATCAGTTCTTCAATTTTACTAATATTGAGTGAAAGGTTGTTGTTGTATCACCAAGGAACAAGTTGTCCAATCTCACTCCTGTACACTGACTCATCATCACCTGTGATTCATCCAACAACAGAGGTGTTAACGGCAAATTTGTATGCGGCATTGGAGCTGTGCTTAGTCACACAGTCATGTGTGAATAGGGAGTAGAGCAAGGTGCTAAGCATGCAGCCTTGAGGTGCACTTGTGTTGATGGCCAGCAAGAGGGTTGACTATCATTACAATTGATGTAAGTGCTATGGCACAGTAGTCACTGAGGCATGTCACCACACTCTTCTTGTGCACTGGTACAATAAATGCCTTTTTGAAGCAGGTGGAAACTTCATACGGCAGAAGCAAGAGGTTGAATATGTCCATAAATACTGCAGCCAGTTGGTATGCACAGATCTTTAGTACTTGGCCAGATACACCATCTGGACCAGATACCTTTTGTGGGATCACCTTGAAGGATGCCCAGATGTCAGCCTCAGAGACTGAAATTATAGGGTCATCCAGAGATGTGGGGGCTCATATGGGTGCGTCACAGTTCTCCCTATCCAAGCGTGCATAAAAGGCATTGAGCTCCTCTGGAAGTGATGGGTTGTTGCTACTTATACTAATCGATCTCTTGTAGGTAGTAATATTGTGCAAGCCCTGCCACAGCTATCGAGCATCCGGCTGTGATTCCAATTTAAGCCAAAATTGCTTCATTGCACTCACAATAGCCTTCCAGAGGTCATACTTGGACTTCTTATATGACTCTGTGTCACCATCCCTAAATGCTACAATTCTAGCCGTCAAGCAGATTACGAATCTCCTGGTTCATCCAGGGCTTCTGGTTGGGGAAGACTCAGAATGTTTTTGTGGGTACACATGTATCCACACATGTCCTTATGAAGTCGGTAACAACTGTGGTTTATTAATTTAGGTCCGCTGATGAATCCTTGAAGATGGTCCAGTCCACTGATTGAAAGCAATCCTAAATTCACACCTTTGCCTCTGCCATCTAGTCTTCCGTAGTCCTCTTCACCAGTGCCATGCTTTTCAGTGTCTGTTTGTACGCAGGCAGAAGCAGCACAGCCAGCTGGTGGGATTTACCAAAGTGCAGGCGAGTAAGGTGAGAGGGGAAAGACTTAAAGGGGATCTGAGGGGCAACTTTTTCAGATAGAGAGTAGTGGATATATGGAATGAGCTGCCAGAGGAAGTGGTAGAAGTGGGTATAATTACATCATTTTAAAGTCACTTGGATGGGTCTATGAATAGAAAAGGTTTAGAGGGATATGGGCCAAACGCAGGCACATGGGACTAGCTTGGTGGGCACCATGGTTGGCCTGGATGAGTTGGGCCAAAGGGCCTGTTTCCATGCTGTATTACTCTATCAACCAATGAATCTTTATAAATTAAAAACTTAAGAAAATAGGAACAGGAATTGGCCACTCAGCCCTCAAGCTTGCCCTGCCTTTCTATACGATCATGGTGGATCCGCCCCAGGCCTCATGTCTTGTTCTGTGCCAGTTCCCCATAGCCCTCAATTCCCTGGTCTTTCAACATTTATCTACCTCCTTTTTAAATACCCTCATTTATCTAGCTCAACAACCCTCCAGGGTAGAGAATTCCGGAGGTTCCCTACCCTCTAGGAGAATAATCGGTGCTTTTTCTGCCTAGTTTCCCATTCATGAGAAGTCTTCAAAATCATTGGCTGCTTTGCTTGCCCACTGACAGAGACTCAATGGGGCTGACAGCAACTGATGCCAAGAAATATGAAATCCATGCCATAGAGATTGCTAAATCTTTGTAGGAAACTTTCTTTAAGGTCAGTGTCAAACAACATTAGTTCATGCTGAATGAAATATTGAGCCCATTAAGAATGACAGTTGGGTTGATTTTTGACAGCATTGGGAACTCCTTATGATGCCAAAACAGAAAGGAATGATTTATGTCTCCTTAAAGGGTTGAAAAAAATGTCTGCAAATTCCTCAGTCAGTTTTGGCTTCATGGGTCCAGGTGGGGTTTCTAGTTGTCTTTACTGACAGTTTTATTAGCTGTGAAATGTAGCAATCAAAGCAAACCTTTCACATCGTATTTAAACATTATGTAATAATATTGTTTGCATTCTCTAACTCTCCTTGGAATATCAAAAAAAAATCCAAATGTTAGGCAAAAATGAGCTGTTAGCCAATAGTTTCTTAGAGTGCTTCAGTTCTTTATGATGCAGTTTTTATCTAGCATTAGGAGGGAAAAATCTTCATCTAACCTGATTCAGTCTCAATGTAGCTTTTAAAAACACAACAGACTTGTGCTAGATCACAATCCAGATGAAGAAAATGTTATTCTAATATTTCAGTGATGAATCACTTTTATTGTGTACTTGTTGCCTGACAAGTGGAATTTTGCCAGAAATGAATACAATGTCACTTTTATCGGCAGGGAACTTAGCAGAAAGATATTTTACCCTAATTTTGTTTTGTGCTGTGAGCAGCTGTTGCCACGCAATGTTAGATCTGGCGGGGAAGCTGATTAAGATGACTGAGTACATCTCACAGCTTCTACAGATTTCACTACTCAACTAGCAAGTGGGTGTTGAAGGGCAACACTAATATCCACCTATTTTCTTTCCTTCATAACAATTCAGCACCTTACATTTAACTGATGTAAACCTGTCAACTCAGCTGAAGCAAGTAACTTGGCATTCTCATTTACTTTTCAGTGATCAAGAATAATTAACTTTACTTGCAATGGGTCAGCACGATATAACTTTGAAATCTGCAACCAAGGAAACTTGCACAAAATTTTCAGTTTAGAGTCTGCACTACCACTGGTTGCAAAGGCCATTAATAGTTGCAAATCCCAATCCTTCTACACTGTCCTGACCAGTGCCACCTGTAAAAATCATTGCTCAGCATGACCATAACTTTTACATTCTTTCTGAGTGAATAACATGAAAGTGCAGCCCGCCATGTGTCCAACCTCAAGTTATAAATGCAGCAGGTTTCTCAAATGAATGTTGTGTTTTGACAGTATGCCCAGCTGAGCAATGGGAATGCAAGGGAAATCTTGGCAGTAATGCACAGTAATTTATGGAACAGATTGACAGGCTCCGCTTTATCTGGAGTATGATGCTGTTGGTTAGTTTTACCTTTCCACATTCTTTCAAAATATATAATCTCTGCACACATTTGTTTCCAATACCTGTAATGATAGATAGCATTAATTCAGGCCATCTGATTTAATTCTGTTGTGCACAATAGCAGCTGCAAGTCTCTGAACCATGTTTTCTTACACTTTGCACCGCATTAATCATGTAACCTTGAAAACAAGCTTACCTCATGGAACAAAGAGAAAGGGTGGAAGAAAAAGTAGACACAAACATTTTGTTCTTCAATTTCTTCTCAGCCATTTCCTCTCTAGATGTGTTCACCCTTTCTTAATAAGGATATCATCTCATTTCTAGTATCACCCCATGCAGTGTTTACCACACATCTATATTCCATTTATAACATGGAGACCAAAACCTTGTACAGTACTTCCAATCCAGTCAGGGTTCTATTGAAATAAACTCTTCTCCTTTCTTTTTGTCTCTTCTAGATATGAACCCCAGGGCTAAGGTTCTTACTGTCTCATTAACATGCTTCACTACTTTTAGTGATTTGCAATTCCAGAATCCACATTGTTTATGCAATTTGTGAACAGTTGTCCCATTCCAATCTCTGTGTAAAACCACTTCCTGTCTTTTGCCAGCCTGTGCAGCCCTTACTCCTTGTTTTCTATTTTGTAGACAGCTTGCTATCCATCCTGTTACTTATTTCCCTGATTCCACATGTTCCAACCTTTATCATGAACATACTATTTTAAGCCTATTGAAAATCTGAGTATTATACAAACTATGTTACCTTTACCTTTCCTGTTACTCCTTCAGAGAATTTAATACGGTTGGCAAAGTTTCCCCACTCCCTCACCAATCTCTCTGTCCTCGGCCTTCTCCATTGCTACAGAGAGGTCAAAAGCTAATTGGAAGAACAACATCTTATATTCCACTTGGGTAGCTTACAACCAAACAGGATGAACACTGAATGTCCCAATTTCAGGTAACCCACACTCCCTGGTATTCTCCTCCCCCCTACACTCGCCTGTCCACCTAGTTTTCTTCTCCCTTTGTTCACCTTTCTCATCTGCTCCCCTCAACTGGTTCCATCTGTTCATTAACCCCTCCCCATTTAGTTCCACATCACCCACCAGTCTCTATCCTACTCCCTTCCCTCGTACTGCTACATATTAGCAATCTTCCCTCTTCCCTCTCAGTTCTGATGCAGAGTCTCGACCCAAATCATCGACTTTAACCACAGATACTGCTGGACCCACTGAGTGCATCAAGCATTCTGTTTTTTAACCACTGCATGTAACACAGACTCCAATTTTAAGTACTTCCAAAAAATTGTGAAACTGGTCAAAAACAAGTATCCAACAACATTAGTGTGTTTTCTACTGAGAAAGAAGCACTAAAACCTGTGTGGTTTCTGAGGAGACAGAGCTAAATTCAGTGCAACTGCTGATATTTTGCTGAACATAATCAGAAAAAGGTCTCAGCTCTTAAAGTCACACACCCCCTTGCTGTTAAATAGCAGCAATACACATTACAGCTACCATGGAGATGATAATGGCTGCAGGGGAGAGGGCCACAATTTGCAGAAAGGCAGAGATATAGCTGGCAGGAGGACAGGATATCCTGTAACTGTGCACCAAGGAGGAGCTGGAGGAGGTGAGGGTGGGAGGGGTGGAAGGGGTGGCAGAGATCCTCTAAGGGAAGCATAAGAAAGGTCTGCAGAAAACGACACAATGCATCTCCTCCAAGAGTGAGAGAATTCTGACTCAATTAAGCAGTGTTAAAAGAAATGTCATGATCTCGCAAGGTATGTCAAGATGAACTGCACACTACTAAAGACACATTTATCCTAAAATAAACACATACTCCCTTACTCAACATCCACACCTCTCTCACACCAAACACTCTCATACACTACCTCCACACTCATTCTAACATGGACATCTTCACTCCATCCCCTACACAGAGACTAAGCTTCCATATGTTGGATCATGATAAGAGAACTCAATGTTTTTCATCACTTCCACTTTTAGGCTTAAACAGTGAAGAGAGGAAGCATCTGGACAGGAGGCAAAAGCCCTCTCAAGTCTACTGCCTTATCACACTGGAGAGATGACCAACGCCTTTCCCCGGTCAAATGGTCAAAGTGACCTCTGAGATAGAAACCAGCCCTCAGCAGAAGCAACACAAAAATTTGCTAAGTGTTTATTAGCAATATTTTATTACATCCCACTTGTATTGATCTACAGATCTATTTCCATGCATGTTACTGCATCACAATGGAAGTCTTCGGGTGCAGCTTATATGCACAACTTCTTTTTGTCTCTACAGTGTACAGGGTTGAACTTCACTGTTTCCTCTTTACTGGAAGGATATGAATCAGAGCAGGGGCTTGAGGTAGATTGAGGAGCAGCATGGAAGAGTAGAGGAAGAGGAAGTGGAGGAGGGATTATGATGAGGATGAGCTAAGTTCATTAATGCCTTCAATTAGACTTCCTCAAAGGTTGGTGCCAAGAGGAAACAAGCAAATGAGGTGACATGGAGATATGCCAGTCAGTAGTAGGGCTGCATTCTGCAACAAGGCTAATGGAATCTAGTGTGAGGGCTAACCAGAGATTGTAGTGAAGTGGTGGTGGTAGTGGGGTGGGGTGCATCCACACTGCCCCAGAGGATTCAGATGAATATGATGATAGGGATATATTCATGACGTGATTGGTGCAGATGTGCCTGGCCAAATGCAAGAAATGGAAGGAAAAATGGTTTTCTGCTCTCACAGCATAGTTTGTGGAGATGGAAGACCATGACCTCACCTCTGGAAATGACTTGCATTTCTTTGCAGGGGTCTGGTGACAATCTGGTTACACAGCACCTACTGGTTCAGGTGACAGATACTATAGAGGCCCAGACAGTGGTCACATGACATCTTTCTGCTTCAATGCAGTCTCACGTTCATACAGCCAGAGATCTGGCCTCTGCTTGTGGGAGCAGCTTGAAACTCCAAAGGAACAATGATATATCACAAGGGAGCCACCTGATGTCAATGTGAGATGTAGTTCATGGGCAGATTTCTCCTCTCAATGGACAGTGGGGAGCTACCCATGAGGAGCTTGCAGTTTTCCTGGAACAAAGGAATTCTGCATGTCAGCAGCTACCAGTTCTTCAGGAAAAGCCATATGGCTTCTTCTTAAACACAGATGTAGCATGCCATGAACTTATCTTTCTTCTGCAGGAGGAGAAAGATGCCCACCACATGCATCTTCATACCCACTGCCTTTCGATCATGTCAATACATCATGATGTGCATTACTCTCAGCTACACTGATTACAATGGTAAATATTTGTCATCAATATCAATCAGCAAGCCAAAGTGTTGATGCTCCAGACCACCGTTAGCATCTGAAAACTGGAGCTCCTCTGATAAAAGTGTAACTTATGCAGAGGCCAGAGTGCTTTAAGCAAGTTGCCATTCATCAGGAAATACAGCGATGGTATTAAAGTCATCGGAACAGGGATGTCACAAAGACCACAGGTGGATCTGCAAAACATGTGAATACTGTGCAGCATCTGGGCTCTCTCAGCTGCTTCTGGAGTACTGAGGTGGTTCTAATGAATGGAGTGCAGAATGGTGCAATATTATGGTGGGTGTTCAAGAAAAGCATCTCCCCATAAGGGCGTCCCTTTCGGCTGTCCCTCCTTCATTCAGCCGATAAAGCTCCTGATATTCAGCAACAATGACCTCCAAAGAACCTTCATTGTCCGCTGACTCTTCTTGTTCCTGCTGGTCTTTTGTTTGTACTTCCTGGAGTTCATCCTCTGGGTCTCCTGGGTGGTCTTCCTCAGGCACCAGCTCTTGTCTTCTGTTTACCAGTTAATACAACATACAGCACATCACAATGAAGTCTATGCTCCTGTTTGGCATGTTCTACAGTGCAACCCTTGAAATGATGAAAACAGACTAATTAAAACAAAAATCATTTTAAAGAGACCAATCAGAATCTCCATTGCTATCCTCACACATTCCTGGGGATCATGTTGATGTTCAGCTGAAATGGTTGGTGTGCAAACAAGAGTCAGAAACCATGAAAACTGATGGTAGTCCTTGTCTCCCAGGAACTATCCCTCAGGGTAGTGTGGTATAAAGTATTAGGAAATCATGGGAGCTGCCAAGAAACGTGGCATTGATCAGCATAAAATTCTTCTCATGATCATGCCTTGCATATCTAGGAAATGAAAACTCTTTCTATTAACAAACAGATCTGGGTTATTCAAGGAAGCCCTTACGGGAACATAAGTGCAATCATGGCTGCTTACACTCTGGGAAAGCCAGCAAGGCTGGCAAATCTCACTGTACAAGATGCTACTGGTTCCTTATTGAAACAAAAAAAAATGAAGTTGTTCCTTTGTGACTACAGAGCCCTGATGATTCTTTTAATGCTATGGAAGCAACAGTCTGAGAAATAAGGCAGGGATCAGTGACAGCCACTTGGCATGATCAGAGGTCGAGAAGTTGAGAATTAATGACCTCAGCCTCCACAGAGAGAGAAATCGAGCAAAAAATTGTGACCATAGTCATCCCACGGAATATCAAAGACCTCAGTAATTAGAGCCTTTGAAAATCTGAACCCGCAAAGACAGGTCCACATATGATCTTGTGTCTCTAAACTCTCTTTTTGCATAGGATCTTCACAGATGGACTTAGCTGTGTCATCTGCTATGTGATCTTTGACCGTCCCTGAGCTGCTTGGAAGCATCCCAGGGCTTACTTTTAGGAAGTCCTGGCACTGGTGTGAGACATCCATTGAACGAACAGCCCAGCAGCGAACTGCTGCAGCAAACACTCATTGCTATCTTGGTACACTCAGTGGGTTTTTGGAGATGTTTGAACGGTGTAGAGCTACCTAAGTCTCAGAGTGTTCCCTTAAATGGCAAGTAAAGCAAGACCCCTGACTTCACCTATGATTATTGACTGGAGCTTTGAGCTACAATTTACGTTGGAATGGATTGACATTAGGTGCATGTCTGATATTGGGAAATTGTCAGGCACATCCATGTGGATTGCAACTGGAAGTCCAATTTGGCTATTAGCTTAACTTCACCTGGAAATGATCACTAACTTAACTTACTCACTATAAAATCAACTTTGGATTGCATTAAGCTGAAAAAGAAACAGTGTCTAATTTCTAGGCATGAATTTTTTTAATTTGGCACAGCAACCCATTAAGTGATGTAGGTCCCTGCTTTATTATGTTCTCCGCATGAAGTTCAGTTTATAATGAGTACATGTATAGTCCTAAAACTGGCTTAACTCATTGAATCCAGGGAGATCAGCTCCCCACTTTAAGTGTAAGTACATGATGACAGATCCAACACTCCCAGAGGTAATTTTCCTTCTATCAAAGTCAATGTTCAGTTTATTGTCATATGCACAAGTACCTATATGCACAGATGCAATGAAAAACTTACTTGCAGGAGCATCACAGGCACATAGCATCATATAAGCAGCATTCACAAGGAAAACATAAATTAAACACAAACTTTACAAGAAAGAACACAATTAGAACAAAACAACAAAGTCCATTTTAGTGCAATGCGATCAAAGTGGTCATAGTGTTGCTAAACTGTAGTGATTAGGGTTTTGCTGGTTGGCTCAAGAACCGAATGGTTGAAGGGAAGAAGCTGTTCTTGAACCTGGTGGTGTGGGACTTCAGGCTTCTGTACCGATGGTAGCTGCGAAAAGATGGCATGGCCCGGATGGTGGGTACTTTGATGATACACGTTGCCTTCTTGAGGCAGCACCTCCTGTAGATACTACCAATGGTGGGGAGGAATTTGCCCATGATGTACTGGGCAGAGTCCATTACTCTCTGCAGCTCCTTATGTTCCTGTGCATTTGAATTGCTGTACCAGACTATGATGCAACCAGTCAGGATTCTTTCAACTGTACATCTGTAGAAGTTTGTTGGAGTATTTAATAACAAGCTGAACCTCCTTAACCTCCTAAGAAAGTAGAGACGCTGGCATACTTTTTTATGATTGGATCTATGTGCTGGGCCCGGGACAGGTCATCCAATATGTTAATGCCCAGGAATTTAAAGCTGCTGACTCTCTCCACCACCAATCCCCCAATGTGGACTGGCGCAAGTTTGCCCTCCTTCCCCTTCCTGAAATCAACAATCAACTCTTTAGTTTTGTTGACATTGAGCAAGTTGTTGTTGTTGCGGCACCACTCAACCAGGTGTCCTATCTCACTCCAGTAAGCTGACTCATCGCCACCTGTGATTCGTCCAACAACAGCAGTGTCGTCGGCAAATTTGAAGATGGCATTGGAGCTGGATCATGAATTGATCCTTATATGTTTATCAGCCTCATCTTATCCAGCTCATTAGCCAAAAATACATTGTTTAGTTAATTTGCACATCATTTACTACTGTTGAAAATTTAAGAAATTGAAAACAGCAGAAAATTTTAGTTTTACTTGATTTTTGTACAATTCAGCAGGTTATTTCTCCCTTCTTTCTGAAGACAAATTACAGTTGGTTTTGAATGAACCACTAGAGCTAATTGGACACCAAGATTGACTCATCCCCCTAGTTTTTGGAAAGGAGGCTCATCTCAAGAAAGAAATATAAGGAACAACTGTAAAACAAAAACAGGTAACTTTGAGGTAATTTGCAGTTTTGGATTAATTTAGCTAATTTAAATGTGTTCAACTGTAAACCTAAAAGCATTTAGGTGTTTTTAAGTGTTTTCCATTTCACACGTTTTAATTGTTTTTGAATCATCTTGAAATGTAATAATTTTAAAATATTTTAATTTAATCATTTTTAAAATAGGATAATATGTAATAACTTTTCATATTTGTTAATAGATTTCAGATAGCAAAACTGACTATTTGCTTTCCCAACTTAAGAAGGGAAGCTTCTTAAGTCAACTCAAGATAAAACTATGGAGAAGAAATTTATCTTTGATTGTTAACTCTAAATTACACTAAATCTCCCAGTTGTATTCCTTCTGAGCGCTGAATGGGTATGGTTTTTAGTACAGTGTTGCACAACTCTGAAAACATTTCTGGGTAGGATTTCCCACTTATAACAAGGAGTCCCTGCTCACTGCAGGGTCCTCCTTTTCAGGATTTGGTTTCAAGGTCCAATTTGTCACTGCAAGTAAGTGTAGACAGGGGAAGCTTGAGAGCAGGTGGCTTGATGTTCTCTGTGAAGAGCCAGATAGAAACGTCTCATGCGCCAAATGTGGCCTGCAGGCCAGATGTTGTGCGCTGTAATTTGGGTTAATGACCAAAGGCAAATGTCTTCCCCATCCCTGTATCATGAATGTAGAAAATTATTTTGTTCCTGCATATTTGTTAGGGTTTATGCTGTGGGGATTATCTGTCTATATTTGATCGACTATTGATATTATTCAGTAACCTAACTCTACAAAATCATTGCAACATTTCAAATGTATTGTTGGATAACCTGTCAGCTTGTTTTATTATGTTCTGTGTAATTAACGCTTTAAGTTGTCAATCTGGTGTTAGGGTGTTATTTAATAACTATCCAGTCCAGATCAAAGAATTTGCTAATATTAGCTGAGAAATTCTGGAAAACCAGTTATAGAAATTAGTGACTATGTTGTTAGATTTCATAACTGGGAGATATTTGTAACAAAGCTTCCTAGGTTCAGATATGCACTAGATGTCAGGAAGTTCCAGATCTGGTTGATAGTTCATGATTTGTTAACAAATCTTTTGATGCCATGAGTTGACAAAACATGAAGTGCATGCAAATGATCCGAAACATCCATCTTTTTGATTTATGATGAGGTTCATCTGGTTGACAAAGCAACCCGTTTCATTGCTTGGATGTAAATAGGGCCACTAGAACTTACTGCCTGCTAATGTCAGCTAACTAGGAGCAAGGAGGACAATTTTCTGACATGTGGCGGTGATTCAGGCAAATCACATTAGTTCTTTAGTGCATGACAAAATAAACAAAAATATCAACTATTGAATTAAACCTTTGGGGACATGGTATTGAATGGGTTACACTGTGCAGTTAAGAACTGCTTCCTTTGACACAGTAATGAAACAAGTTCATTGTTCCCAGTGTAGAAGCACGTCCCATAAACCAGATGTGTTTCATTCCAAAACATTTGCCAGACTTTGGGTCAAAATATGCAGTGAATTTAACCACATGACTGCCAAAGAACTTAAAGCTACTTGTAGGATCTTATGTTCGATTAAAGTCTAAGCAACATAATTTTTACATCTATAATTTGTTAAAGGAAGAAGATTTTGCACTGTAAATGATGGTAGGTAGACCATGGACAATGTTCTGCAGTAATCTGTACAAAAATAGAATCAAATAGTCAAAGTCTGTGTTGCTGATGTACTAAGTCCCTTATCCTAACCTGCCTTTATGGGAAAGTAATAGACAGAAGGTGAGGAGGGCAGCAAGAGAACCCAAAGCACTTCTCCGAAGGCTGCATATTTTAACTTACACTATTCCTACACTGTTCCTCATGGGCAGTAATGAAGATGCATTAAAATAGCAGCACATTCTTTGTGACAAATGACTAAAAGCAGATAACGTGTTGCTACAAAACATTAAAAATAAATAATTGCATCTTTGGTTTTACATTTTGTTTTAGACATTGAGTCTACTTTGTTGCATCAGAATACAGAAAATGGTACATGGCAGGTGAAGAGCTGAATGAAATATTTATCAAATTGGGAAAAAAACTGTCATTAATGGAATATCTTTGACATTCATCTTTTTAAGACTTTAATGTGTATCTGATTAACTCAATAAGTGGAGTAGAAAATCTTCTCATTTGTGCATCCATTGAACCAGCAGTCAAAGAAACACAGCATCATAATAGAACAGAAGTATTTGCTGCCACTCATATAAGCATGAAAACCTCAGTGAATAAACTTGAAAAGGGGGCTTCTCAAACAATAATTTTGGTGTATTTAGATGGTAAATTATAGAACAAATAATAGGAATTAGTAATAGAATTTGATGACCATCTGACTTTGTCTGTCATGAGTGAAACCACAGAAGCTCACCTTAACCTAAGTGTATTTTCACTGTTATCCCTCCATCACCATCACCACATTCGTGCAATGCAAGAGATATCTAGTTTAAAAAAATATATTTTTCAGCCAATGGCTTAGTGAACTCTTAATCCATATTTAAATTTTTGGTCATTCCACAACAGCAGGAAATGACCTCTGTGATCTTCCGGTTCCATGAAGAGCTATCTCCTCGTGGGAAATGAAATGTAACCCTGCCACACTGATGATTGAAATAGCAGGTTTTCTGCAGCAAAGCACAGAAGTGCACAATGAGTTGGCACTGTATGCAAGAAAAAGTAATTAAGACCCTGGTGTTTACATTTATTTTTAGGAACATGGTGTAATTTGTTGAATCAGTTACAATGACAGTATTATATAATGGCATTGCTTTTATGATATACTGAAATTCATATAGTCTAGGACTTAGCCTTGGAAATAACATGTCATCAAAGGCTCCAAAGTACCAAAAAAAAACCCACAAGAGAAGTGTTTCTCATTCATGTGTGTTGGTGAAATTATGTTATTATATCTAGGCAAAAGATATATTAATATGAATAAAGTTATTGACAATGTCAACCAGCCATCCCTGAATATTCAACATGTTTAGATTGAAAATACAAATATTAAACATTAGATTGAAAATATGAGTTAATTATTGCATTCTACGTTTGGAATTGAACTCAGAATGATCTAATTCCCAACCAATTTATTTATATAAACAATGATCCAAACACTAATCCTTGTGGATTATCTCTTATCTTTTAATGGTTTGAACAGTTATCGTTTATCCTGACATGCTATTTTCTAATTTGTGAGTAGTTTTCTATCTGACATAGTACATGTCCCTTAACTCAACCTTGGTTGTCTGTCAATCATGCTGTTCCCAACTTTAAGCCTTTTAGAAATTCAAATACATTAAGGATATGGCAATATTTCTATCTACCCTTTGTTATTTCTCCAAAACTTATTTAAGCATGGCATTCCTTTTTGATCCATTCTATCTCTCCTTTATTATACTTGCAAATTCTTTATATAAATGAACCTGGGTAGAACTCCAAACCTAATGCAGAGGTAGACAAGATATATAATAGAAGCCAATGTCAGTTTACATGGATGTAAAATTCACTGCCATTACTTTTGCCAAGACCAGTCCTTTCAGTACACCCTTGGTTTAATCAAGGAAAAAAGAACCGAATTCCAAAGGAAAAGTAAGTTTTACAACTTATGGCATCCCATAGCATTTGATTGAGTATGACATCAAAGATCTCTGTTAAAACTGATGTCATTGAAGATTAAGGAGAAAACTCTGGCTTTTACAAAGCAAAATGCTTGCTGGATACCAATCATCTTGGGACCAGGACATCACTGCAACTGTTCTTCAGGGCAACATCTTAGTTCTAACCATATTGGGCTTCTTCATTAGAAACCTTCCTTTCACCAACAGGTCAAAAATGAAGGTGTGTGCTGATGTTTGCACATATGCACTTGCATACCTTCATCATATAGCATACCATCTACAAATGGTACTGCAATTACTCACTAAAAATTCATCAATATCACCTTTCAAGCTCCTGACCTCCACCACTTGGGACAAGGGCAGCAGGGGTATGGATATACCACTGCCCCTTACTTTACTCCCTATACACTCATGACTGTGTGGCCAGATTCTGCTCTAACTCCATCAACAAGTTTGCAGATGGCACTACTGTAGTGGGCCGGATCTCAAACAAAGACAAGATGGAGTACAGAAAGGAGATTGAGAGTCTGGTGACATGGTGTCAAGACAACAACCTCTTCCTCAATAGTAGCAAAACAAAAGAGCTGGTCATTGACTTCAGACATATGTTTGTCTGTATTAATGGTGCTAAGGTGGAGATGATTAAGCTTCAAGTTCCTAAGTGTAAATATCACTAGCAATTTGTCCTGTGAACACTATGGCCAAGAAAGCACACCTGTGACTCTAGCTCCCCAAAAAGCTAGGGAAATTTGGCATGTCCCTGATGACCCTCACCAATTTTGACAGATGCACCACAGAAAGCATACTATCCAGATGCAAGACAGCTGTTCAAGATCCCAAGAAATTGCACAGAGTTGTGAATGCAGCCCACTCCATCATGAAAACCAGCCTCCCCTCCATTGATTCTGTCTACACTTCCTGCTGCTTTGAGAAAGCACCTCGAAGTACTTATGTATGGAATGATCTGTTTGGATGGCATGCAAACAAGAACTTTTCACTGTATCTTGGTACAGGTGACAATAATAAACCACTCACCAATAACTCTTCTAAGTTGCACATCATTGTAATTTGTAAATAGTTTGTGTTAATGGATCTAAATCTTGGAACTCATGACTCAACAGCACTGTAGGAGTCCTTCATCAGAAGGAGTATAGTAGTTCCAGAAGATAGCTCACCACCACCATCTCAAGGCCAAGTTGGGATCAACAATAAATTTCGACCTTGTTAATGACTCCCTCATACTATAAATGAATAAAGAAAAGTTTAAAGATCTAAATGATAAAATAAATTACATTGAAGTTACAAACACGAATTGCACTGTTATATTATGATAGCCCCATAGCAACGGACATTTCACTCTGTGACATTTATATAAATGAGGCAGAATTCCAGTCTGAACCATCAGGATCTCACCTACTACATTCAAGTACATTGTATGCTATTTAAGAGCACATCATTCATGTTTTTACTGTATATTTGTTCATTTTATGTAACAGACTCAAATGGCAATTATAAAATAATTCATTCTTAGACTAGGTAACAGGTACATTCCCTCTTTGCCTTTCTTCATTAGGCTTCTAAAAGTACCTGCAAAAGCAGGTAATTAATAGTTTGTGTAATAATTTGCAAATTTTTTTTATTCATCTTTTACAATCTGGGCATTACTGGCAAGGCCAACATTTATCACCCAGTCTCAATTGCCTTGAGAAGGAAGTGGCGGCCTTCATTGTCAAAAACTTTATTCCAGTTAACTCGTTCTTCTGATGAAGGGTTTTCCAATAGTGTTTTTGGGTAAAGAACTTCAGGTTTTCGTCCCAGGAATGATAAAGAAACTGTAATATATTTGCAAGTCAGGATGATGTGCATTAGGATGATGAGGGGAACCTATAGACGGTGTTTGGTACTCCCATGTGCCTGCTGCCCATGACCTTAGTGTTAGAGTTTGCAGATTTGAGAGTTGCCGTCAAAGTAGCCTATGCAAGCAAATGCAGTGCATTTTATAGATGGTACACATTACTATGACTGTGCATTAGCAGTGGAGTGAGTGGAAGCAGGCCTATCAAGCTGACTGCTATGTTTTGATTGGTGTCAAAGTTCTTGAAGGTTGTTGGAGTTGGTGGAGAGTATTCCATCACACTCCTGGCTTATGTTTTATAGATAGTGATGTTAAGAGGTATGTCGCTACAGGATACCCAGCCCCTGGAATATTCTTTTAGGCACAGTATTTATGTAGCTGGTCCAGTTGAGCTTCTGATCCCAAGAATGATTATGGGAATTTGACGATGGTAATGCCACTCAATATCAAGAGTAGGTAGTAAGAATGTCCCTTGTTCGAGATGATCAATGTTAGTCACTTTTGAGGCATCAGTATTCCTTGCCACTTTTCAATCCAAGCCTGAACATTGACCAGGTCTTACTGCATGCTGAAATAGACTGCTTCATGTGTTGAGGGGTTGCAAATGGAATTGAATATCATGCAACCATCAGCAAGCATTCCCACTTTTGACCCTATGATGACAGAATGGTCATTGATGAAGCAGCTTAAGTAGCTAGACCAAGGACACTGTTCTCAGGGACTCCTGCAATGTTGTCCTGGGGTGAGGATGACTGACGTCCAACAACTTCAATAACCATTCTCTGGGCAAGTTATGAATCCAACCATTGGATGTTTTCCTTTGATGCTGTCGGATCCAGTTATTTTCAAATCCGCAGGTTCTTTCAGGAGTCCAGGAATGAGTTGAAAACAACTTGGTGCTTCACAAAGTTTTATTGGAAAAGTTTAAAACAAAGAAACAGTCACAGAGCACATGGTGCTAGCTTTACTACTAGGAGATGACCCGAGACAAAAGGAACTAAAGATGAGCTAGGGCTAGGGGGGAGGGGGTGTTAAGAGAGCAAGAGAGTGATTAACAAAAAAATGACACCTTTTATACCTGAGATAAGAGGTACTCCTTAGCTAACAATAGTCCAATCAGGAAACCTATTAGGTACTTGTGGCCAAACCAACCAATGAAAAAACACATATTCACCTGATGGACGAACCAATAAGCTAAGAAGTGGCCATTCCTTGTGCAGCCACTTGAGGTGTATTAAATACTATACATGTCAAAAAACTAATAAAAACAGTCGAATCCAACGATGCTCTTCGATTTCAGTTGTTACCTGGGCTCTTTCATGCTATAATTGGTCAAATGGTGTCTTCATTTCAACAGCAGTCATTTTCATCTCATTTCTAGAATTCAGCTCTTTGGTCCATGTTTGGACCAAGACTGTGATGAGGTCTGGAGCCAAGTGGCCCTGGCAACATCCAAACTGTGCATTGGTGAGTAGATTAATCATGAGTAAGTGCTACCTTGATCACATTATCAATGACATCTTCCATGATTTTGCTAATGATTGAGAATTACTTGGCTGGTAATTAGGTGGACTGCATTTGTCCTCCTTTTTAAGAACAGGAAATACCTGGAAAATTTTCCACATTGTTGGGTAGAAATGTGGAAACTGGAACAGCTTGGCGAGAGATGCAGCTAGTTCTGGAGTGCAGATTTTCAGTTCATCAGCAAGGCTGTGGTCTAGTCCCATAGCCTATGCTTGACACAATGTTATCATCCATATTTTGATTTCACATGGAGTGAACGAAATTGGCTGGATATTGGCCTCTATGATGGCGGGGACCTCGGCAGGAAGTGGAGATGGGTCATCCACTTAGCCTTTCTGGCTGAATGTGGCTGTGAATACTTCAGCCTTGTCTCTAGTACACACATAGTGCCGTCATTTGAAGGTAGGGATGTTCAAGGAGCCTCCTCCTCCCTTTAGCTGTTTAATTGTCCATGACCATACTGTAAAACTGCAGAGCTTCGATCTGATCTTTTGGTCATTATTCCAACATTTAATTTATTTATAAACTAGATTGCACAAAATTTAGATTCCTCAACTACAGAACAGCACAAAGCCCCAGTAGTTCCTTTCCTGTCCATGACAAGGAGAACATGAAATGGATTTTTCAAAGACATAACATCACAATTTAGATTACCTTATAAGCTATTTGACTATTTTAACAGTATCATGTTGTGAAGCATTAAAAATAAAGCTGAGTTCACCTTTAAAAGTATTGGTGGTACAAAGCCAATTGGATCCACTCTAAAGCTTTGGAAAAGGAAGGAAATGTGTCAACCAGAGTTCATGTGGCCACTTTGGAATTTCTAAAGGGCAAACAGGATTTGAGCATATTATTTATAAGCATGACATCCTCATGTTGACTGTAAGTCCATGAGAAAGAAATCTAACAATTTGCCAACTGGAAAAACAGAAGCTGGAACAGCGATGGCCCAGATTCCTGTTGTGCAAAATTATTATTAACGAATGCATTCCTGTGATATTTCTCTGCCTCCTGCTATTAAAGGCATATGAATTACTATTAAAAACAGGAATTTATTAATGCATTTTTACTAATATTTCTCAGTAACATGAGCATTAGAACACAGTTACAGAAGAAGGTCATTCAAACCTGTGAATTTGTTCCGCTTTTTAACAAGATCATATTTGATTTGTGACCTTACATTATGGTCCACATTCATTTGTTCCATATTTCATTAATATCTCTGATTAACAACAATCTATCGTGTAGATTTAACATGAACCTTTGACCTAACATGGTTTAAGTCAAAGTGGCCACACAACTACATTGGGTGGAAAAGAAGGCATATGGCATGCTTACCTTTATTGGTCGGGGCAGTGAGTATAAGAGTAAGGAAGTCATGCTACAGCTATATAAAACTTTGGTTAGGCTGCACCTGGAGTACTGAGTGCAGTTCTGGTCGCCCCATTACAGAAAGGATGTGGAGGCTTTGGAGAGGGTGTAGAAGATGTTCACCAGAATGCTGCTTGAATTAGAGGGTATGAGCTATAAGGAGAGGTTGGACAAACTTGGGTTGTTTTCTCTGGTGTGTTGGAGGCTGAGGGGAGACCTGATAGAAGTTTTATAAAATTACGAGAGGCATAGATAGGGTAGACAGTCAGAACCTTTTTCCCAGGGTAGAAATGTCAAATACTCTAGGACATGCATTAAGGTGAGAAGGGAAAAGTTTAAAGGAGATGTGTGGGACAAGTTTTTTTTACAAAGGGAGCAGTGGATGCCTGGTTCTAACTTTTGAATTATACACCAGCCCCAGACTCCACTGCCAGTGGAAATAGTTTTTCTCTATGCGCTCTGTCAGTTCTCTTTATTACCTTCAAAACTTAAATATGATCACTTCATATCCTTCTAAATCACAAAGGATACAAATCTAGTCCGAGTAATCTCACTTCTTAACTACTGAAGCTCTGGTATTATTCTGGAAAATCAATGCTGCACTCCCTCCAAGGCTACTATATTTGTCCTAAAATGTTACACCCAGAATGGCTTAACGTATATCAGGGTGATTTACATTACTGTAGTATATGAATTCCACATTACTAAATATAAAAGTCAAAATTCCATTACCTATACTGCATAAACCCATGATATTTTAATGATTTATGAAATGAATTCCTTTGGACCTTCACGGTTCCTAACTTTATAATTTTATATCATTCTATCCTTTTCAGATCTAAACTAGATGACCTGATAGATATTTAACTACACTCAATTCCATCTAACTTGGCCCTAGGTTTCCCCTTTTGGGGGCTTCAATCTTAGGAAAGTACATTTCTTGAAAAATGCCCTTTATCCGTTCCCTTCCACGTGATTGAGCACTGCTCAATTTGCAAACTGTACATCATTCATAGTATGGACAAACTTTTTTTCCCAGATCACAAGCCATAAGAAGCCTTACTGGAATCCATGGATGGCAGCTGAATAGGTATGTCATAGATTATACAACACAGAAACAGGCCCTTCAGCCCAACAAGTCCATGCTGACCTTCAAGCCACCCATTTGGACTAATCCTACACTAATCCCATTTGATTCTTCCCACATTCCTATCAGCTCCCCCACATTTTACCATTCACCTAGGGGTAATTTACAATGGCCAATAAGCCTACCAACAGACATGTTTATGGGATGTGGGAGCAAACCAAAACACCTGGAAGAATCCTACACAGTCGCAGATAGAACATGCAAACCCCACACAAATATCTAACATTCTCTCCATCTCTCATTTCTCCCACTAACCTCTCTCTCTATAATGCAGTGTGTAAGTATTGTTCCCTTTTGGACCTTCACAAAATTCCTAGAATATTAATCTGTATACTATGTGTTACTTCAAACATTATAAAATTCAATGCCAATAATCTTCGCATTGTCAGCAAACTTGGATTACAGATATGCATGGATAAACTGGCAATATGTTTGAAATCCAAAGTATATAGATTTAAGATAATTGGGAATCAATTCAGGGGAATATGTGGAAATTGTTTAATATATGTTTTATATGAGCTGAAATGAAATAACAGTAACTTTCAAAAAGGAAAGCTGATATATATTTGAATGATAAAATTTTGTTGGGCTATGAGGAAAAAGCAAAATGTGGGGTGAATGGAAGCTCAGGAATAATATGCTGATTCATTCTGTGGTTGTGTCTGCAATATGGTGAGTGTTAGCAGGCTGAAACATATTTTCGCTGGCATTTCTAAAGAGAATCACAGGTAAGATTATCTCCATGGGTCTGTGCATTCCTAATTTCTAAACCTGTGCAATGCATTGTGGAAGTCAGGAACGCGCTGGAGGTCAGGTGCTGGCACAATGGATGCCCCACTCCATTGCTGGATTCAGCATTTAAGTCAGGGAAAGAGCAGAGTTATGCTGAACTAGAGAGCTGGATGCACACCTTGTCTCGCCCCTCACTCTTATGCCATTTGAATGGGTTTACCAAACTAGATGGATAAGATGAAGGCAGATGTTTTGTCTTTTTTCTTTATTATGATGCATATTAGAATTTTAAAATATATTACACCACTTAAATGTATTTTTAAACAAACTTTATATTTTTAAAATTTATTTAATAATTTTCAGTTTTTAAATTATTTTAACTGTCCTTCAATGTCTCTGATTATTAATGACATTTAGAATGAATTGAAAGGCCTTTGGCAGCAGCAAGCTCGGACATGAGACTTAGTCGCTGCTCACAGACTGATCTGCTCCATGGGATGGTGCTGGTGGTTAGGCCTAGAATTCAATTTCTCCTGCAGTGCTGTAGAGTGAATGTGAGGCATGGGCTGAGTCAAGCATGATCAATACTTTTGGTTATTGTTATTGCTTTATTCAAGCAGTCACACTTTTCATTCTGTGATTGCTAAATGACACTTAGTGCAGAGTGATTCTTTATGAAGTACCCTTGCACACTCTGTGAAGCACATTGGCAAGTAATTCCATAATTCCAATCCACTACTGAGTCTGTACCAACCATTAACTACCATTTATGCTAATTCTACATTAACCACATTTTTGATTCTCATCAGCTCACCCCAGATCCTACCAATCATCTACACACTAGAGGCAGTTTACAGTGGTCAATTGAAAGAGGACATGCAGTACCAACCCACAGATCCTTGAGACATGGGAAGAAACTGGAGCACCTGGAGGAAACCCACGTGGTCACAGGGAGAATGTGCAAACTCCACATAGACAACACCCAAAGTCAGAATTGAACCCAGGTCTCTGGTGCTGTGAGGCAGCACCTCTATCGACTGCACCACTATGCCACAATTTATACTAAATATGCTGTATATGTCCTATCTACTAAACAGTCAAATAATAATACTAAAGAAAGGCTGTAAGGCATCTTCATGACTAACTTCAATCTGATTGTGTGTTTCAAGCTGGTGGTTTCAACAATGACAATTTATACTTATAAATTATAGCACCGTTAACATAAAAAACATCCTAAAGTGCTTTACATTTGCACTAAACAACAATGTTTGGCACAGAGTCACAGAATAGAACAGTCAATAGTCAAAGCAGTTGATATTAGGAAATGAGGAGATAAGAGGGACAGAGATATTAAAGGGTTCAAAAGTGAAGGTAGTAAAGTGGAGCTTTATCTTACTGATTCACATGTCTTTTTGAAAGACTTTGCAGAGGGCAGCATGTTGCTGAAAAATAGTATAGGGCTAAAGATAAATTCCTGGAAAAGCCCAGAGGTAACTGTGCAGAAGCAAGCACGGAAGCCATTGCATATGATTGTCTGACAATGATTCGATAGACAAGGATTGAACCAAGCAAGTGCAGTCCCACCCAGCTGTACCAGGGAGGAAAAGCTGTAGAGGAGGATAGTACAGTTAATCATATCAAAAGCTAAACAGGTCAAGAAAGTTGATGAGGTATTCTCTACTGTGCTCAGTTTCAATGGACTCCATTGATAAGTTCAGTTTTAAAACTGTGATGATGAAAAAAAACTAACTGGAGGGTTCAATGATGGAACTGAAGAAAATATGACATGGAGTTGGGAGGTGACAAATTGTTCGAGGACTTTGGAGAGAAAAATTGTATTAGAGAAGGGAAGTTATTTGCAAGGATCGAGAGAATAATGAGATGGACTATGACCTCACAATCTACCTTGTTGTGACCTTGCACCTTATTGTTCTGCACTTTCTCTGTAGCTGTGACACTTTACTCTGTACTGTTATTATTCTTACCTGTACTACATCAATGCACTCTGTATTAACTCAATGTAACTGCACTGTGTAATGAATTGACCTGTACGATCGGTTTATAAGACAAGCTTTTCACTGTACTTTGGTACAAGTGGCAATAATAAACCAATACCAATAATAAATGTTGCTTTTGTGAGAAAGAATGTAATGGTGGCAGATTTGAAGGAGAGGAAAGGGAACCACTAACTAAATAGCTAACATGGGAGTGAGGAAGAGAATGTGCTTGGTTCTGCAATTTGGCATAACTAAAGAAAAAGAGATAGGTGCATGGGAAAGATGTGCTTCATTGGACCATGGGGGAAAGAGAAGAGCAAATGAAGAATGATGCAAATTTAGAGTCAGGCCGGGGATAGGGTGGTAGGTTGGTGCAGCAAGGGATCCTTAGGGGAAGTGAGGCTTCATGGGATCTCACAAAATAACAAAAGCAATTGAATGGATGGTCTCAATGTTAGTTGCAAAAGTCCGTAAAATCCTCATATTTGTTAAAGGTGAGAATGGAATGGACAGGAAAGAGGGGTTAAGAAGATGGTTAGTAGTGAATAGAAATTGGTCACTATTCTCACAATCCAGAAGGATCCAATACAAATTAGCAGAGCGTAATTGTTAAATATTTTAAGGAAAGTGGGTACAAAGGCTAGACAATTGAAATGCTCAGAGTGCTGCCAAAACTGGCTTGTCCGAATTTGCTTATAGACTGGCTGTGCCTAAATTTTAAAATTCTCATTCTTGTTTTCAGATCACTCCCCTACCTAATACTTTCCTATCTCAGCAACCCTCCAGCACTAAAACACAGAGGATCTCTGCACCCCTTCAACTTTGAGAGTGGTGGGTGCCTGGAATGCACTGCCGGGGGTGGTCGTAGGGGCTGATAAAATAGGGAAATTTAAAAGACTCTTAGATAGGCACATGGATGAAATAAAAATGGAGGGTTATGGGTTGTGTGGGAGGGAAGGGTTAGATTGATCAAGGAGTAGGTGTTTATGTAGGTCAGCACACGTCACGGGCTGAAGGGCCTGTACTGTGCTGTACTGTTCTATGTTCTAGCTTGATTCCCATCCTGCTTTGATTTGCTCCATCATTGATGGCTATTTCTTCAGCAGCCTCAACCCTTAGGTCTAGAATTCTGTTTCCAAACATTTTCATTGCTATATGGCTCAGCATCCTGTTCTATTTGTTAACATTTCAGTGACATAGCTCGGAACATTATACCTTATGATAGTAACTTATAAATCTGCAAATTATTAACTTTCATAAATATAAGTTACTATTGATTTCTGGGGGCCCTTTACATTTTATTCCAGGGATGGACACAGAAAGATCTGGGATTGTAAATGCTAAGGGGATATGAGTGGAGGGGAATAAAACAAAGTGATCAAATAGATCTTTATCTGCCTTTGAGATATTGAGAGGTGAGAGGATATTTGAGATGGCAAATTGAAGAGTGGCTGTATATACAGTATAGATGGTTCAGTTTATTTGAAGGAAAATATTGTATGATGCCTGTGAACCCACAGGATGTTGATTTGAGATGATTTTTAAATCATCAAGGATGATAAGGCACTTGGTAGAGAGGGCAAAGGAGAAAAAAGCAGTGAAGATACCTCAGTAATATATTTGGTGTAAGACTTGAGTGGAGGTTTCACATTATTATCTTGAAATGTAGCTCTACAGGGATTCCATGAACCTGTCAATAAAAGGGAGACTAAAAGAATGAACAATGAGATCAATAAAAGCATCAGCTGAATGTCAATCTACATTGTAAACCAGCTCTGTTCCAAACATTGTGAACTCAGTTGTGAACTTTCATGATAATAAAGCAAAGTGAGCTTCCCTATGTGATACATTTTGCCCTTCTACAAATTTAACTTGAGTCCTATTATTTGCTCTCCAAAACATGACAAACAAAGACAGGTTACAAGTTCTTGAAAAGTGCTGAGATAACTCACCTACTGTGAGCATGCATCGGGAGATAGTGGGCTTAATGCCCGCAATTTTCTATTGATTTATTTGAATAAACGTAGAAAGAATGTAAAGTGGGTCTACAATTTTCCAATGCGTGTTTTCAAAGTATTTTAAGGATTCAGAAAAATTGACACAAGGTTCAAGCACCAATATGAAATTTATGATTTTTAATTAGAAGGTAGGTATCAATTTTCATATGTTTTTCATTGTATCAATAGATAATTTCTCATAGCAATTAATGTTTGGTTTCTCCAAAATGACATTGTCTTGTCCACTGTGAATTAAGCTGAAATTACATTCCATTTTTGCATTATTTTTCAATGATTGTGGAATTGTACATTTAAATTGAAGAAATAAAACTCCTAGCTATTGGGGATTCAAACCCAGAATACATTGTCTGTAACATTGTTGTGTTTTCTCAAAGTTCAATTCTTCACTGGAGAATCGCAAATTCAGGAGTTTCCATGCAACTAGGTACAGTTGACATTCTCTACTCAGATTTAGCACATTGATTGAATGTACAGTATATCCTGAGATCTACATCCATATTTCATTAAAAAATGTGGAAAATAGCACAATTCTAGTTTTGACAATGAAATTCCAGTCAATGCTATTACACATTATTATACATACAAAGATAATGTGCAGTTTCATAGTCCAATAGTAATCCTTAAGGTAAGTGTGTTGTGGCAAACTAACCTGAAGCCCCCAAAGATATCATTTATTAAATTTCAGACTGCATTTATAAAGGCAACATCAACAAGCTGAATTCAGCCTTGGCTTCAGGGTAGCACTTCTCTGAATTACCAAGTTAGCTTCTAGGTCCACTCCCTATACCTCAGTACACACCTTAAAGACCTGCTTGTACCAAATTTTAGATAAGATGTTCAACTAAGATCCCATCCATGCTCATAAGGGATCTGTGAGCACAATTTGGAAAAAAAGTGGTGAAAAGGCAGGAGGTAGTGGTAATTGTTCCTGGCTGATATTTACACATCAGCTAACACAACTGGAACAGATTTCCAGTGCCATTAATTGGACCTTACTATTGGAAATTGGCTGACACCTCTGACAAAAGTATGGTAGAGATTACATTTCAAAAATACTCAATCAGTTTCAAAGCAAACTCATACAGTATGGAAAAGTTTTAACTTTAATGTAATTTCCTTCTTTAAAAGGCAGGCTTAATTGAATAATTAAGACCACCAAATATTCCAGTATAGATAGTACCATAATAATCTATCTCATTTAGACATCTGATTGCCAGTTTTCAGGAACTTGGATCCTATACATATGAACCTGCACAAAGTCAAGTTGAGCCAGTTATGCTAAAGTTAAGTAAGGACTACACATGGGCTAAAATGTGTATTTTGCAATTAAGACAAGTATACGACTGTTGAGGACTTGCAAAAAGTAACTAGGGATTGCTAAGTAATCATGGGCTGGGAGAAGACCGTTTTCAAAAGCATGAAAAACCTTGTTTTTTTTAAGCTGCTGAACCAATAAAAAATTTGAAATGTCCTGTTTGGATTGCATGTCACTGTATACTGCTTTTCCTGCCAGAGTTCCCAGCACACTGATCAGTTCTCACCTCCAACTGGGAACACAACAGTTTCAGGCATAATTAGCAGCTTAAAATCTTGCTGCCATATGACTTAATGGTCAAGTTCACTGACAAGAATTTGTTTCTCTCGGAAAATAAAATTAGGTTAATAACAGTAGAAACAAAAATAATTGTTATTATTGTATTTTTCTTTAGCTAAGTCTTATAAAATGCACAGGAATATTAAATATGGTCATTTTAATTGACATGTAATGATTAAGGCAATTCTGGTTTACTATTCTATTATATGCATACATTATACTGCAGTAACAATTTACCTTTTAATAAATCATGTAGACACAGGGTTAACTTTCCTGAACAGCTGACAGTAATTGATTCAGTTGACTGATGAGATACAGCTGCAGGCACCGTTGCAATGCACTCGAAATTTTGCAACTGGAAAAATCAATAACTTGGAGATTAAAAGTAGTTTCTACAATGTTAAATGAAGACCACCACACCAAGTAAAGAGAATGGCATTGAAAATAACAAAAGGAAAATATTTGAGGAGTAAAAGTTGTGGAAAATAGATAATGATTTAAAATTTGGAGAGCACTCAAATACCTAATTTTCACATTTCTCACACTGACTAACATGTTGCTAGGTAGCAGTTTAGGGAACATACTGAAATTTTGTCCTAGCCTTCGTCAGGGACTATAATTGTTGTAATACACATTTATGTTGATTGATCCTTAAATCTGATAACTTGCAATGAGGTCCTCAAAGAATTGTATAATTATTGTCCTAGCATTTAGGCAATAACAAACTCTCTCTAGAGTAATTAGGATAAGTTATATGTTTACATTCACAAATAGCCCCAGTAGTATTCTGATTAACTACAATCATCTGTGGTGCTTGAATGGTGCGATAGAAAGATTGCCAATTGTATTATCAGCTTTGGATCAAACATTTATCATATTAAAAAGTCATACTTGGGAAATACAGGTCCTCAAGAGGTTATATTATCTATTATAAGGTAAATGCACAATTAAGTAGGAATATTTCTATGCATTCATTTGTTATGCTTCTGGGTGGTCTTCACCATCATCACTGTAATGGCATTGTACAGTTTCCCAAAACAGTTTCAGATCTTTGAAGCTGTGAAAAGGAAGTCTCTGTGGAAAGAAAAAAAAACTGCAAGCAAAGTAAAAATATTTATACTGAATAACATTAAACTCTTTTATTTCACATCAAAAAGGAAAGAAGCTTCATACTGATGAAAGCCTATTTACTTTGAAGGATTACTGCAATTTAAAATGGGTTAGGTGCCACAATAAAGGGAAATTAGCATCAATGCATTATTCAGATGACTGACCAAGTTATTTTTTTAAAACAGGTGGCTAATGACTTCGAATTCAGTTATAAAAGTTACAACTTTTTTGATCTCTTTATCTTCAACAAATAATTTCAGTAAATATTTGTTATTTTTATTGTTATTTCTCTAAATTCTGTTAGTTCATCTGCTTAACAGGGCTGGTAGTGGTGTTGAGTACTCATTTTAAAACAGAACTAAACTGGGATTAGTTAGAGGGGACAGTGCTTAACTAGTATCAGCCATCTTGTAGCTGGGTCCTCACAAAGTCGTGTTTGCTCTCACCTGCTGTCCCTCTCGTTGCTGACGTCTAAAGGATTCTTGTTTGCAATGATGTGAAGATATGAAGATGCACAAGTGACAAAAAGCTTGGCACAAAGGATGATGCAGACTATAATTGAATAGAATCCTGGAATTTATTTCCAGGAGGCTGGAATACAAAGGGATAGAGTTACATTAAAGCAATACAGAGCTCTGGTTGTACCTTATCTAAGGTACTGTTTTGGGTTCTGGACCACAGAACTTCCAAAAGGATATACTAAGATCAGAATGTGTTAAAAACCTAGAATTACCAGAATATAGGATTATGAGGATAGGCTAAATGACTTGGCCTGTAATACTTATACATCAAGGATCTAGTTGTTCAAGATAATTAAAATGATTTGAATGGAAAGACAGAGCAAAACTATTCCTCTAGTGGAGGAGTTCAGAATAAAAGTAAAAAATAATTAAGACTAATGGGATAGTCAGAAAGCCCTTATTTATACAACAGACAGTGGAGATCATCTCCCAAAATGTAGTTTAATGATTGATATATTTTTGTTAGATAAGGATTTTGAGGATTGAAAAAGCACCTTAGATGGTTGGTGTTAATCTAATCTAATTGAATGGCAGACTGGATCCAAGGTTAAATAGCCAATTCCCATACCTCCGTAAGTACACACTAGAAAGTTTCCTGAGACTCATATTCTCAATTAGGTAGAGAGGTGGTACACTTTGTAATATGGTTACATGACAGGAATAATTTACAACAATTTATATGTTTATTCTGCCATAAAATCCAGAAACAACTTTTCTTCATAAAACAGAAATAATACTGTGGATGCTGGGAAGCTTCAATAAAAAAACATTAATTCTGTTTCTCTCTCCACAGGTGCTTCTGTATGTATGATCGCCAACATTTTCTATTTTCATTTCAAACTCCTTTTTCTTTATGTTTTGGCTAGATTTTGAAAGAAAAATGTTTCCTAGTAATTCAGAAGTCCTGAACAACACAAAGTAAGAAAATTTGCCAAAGAATGTGACGATCAAACTCTATAGCATTCCACCTTTGCTGTTTTGGTGGAGGATATAAAAGAAACATTCAAGCAGTTTAAGCAATGCAGGGAAGATCCTCGTCAGAAGCATAAGTATCAGAATGAAAGATTGAAGAAGTAAGTGTACACAGCTTTGTTGATTGCTGCTCAGCTTTGGTTGGACATGTTTAACATTGAAACTATTAAAACTCCAGGATCTCTTTCAGTTTGACTCCCATTCATGAAGTAAGTGGGTCAAAACCTGCTTTTTCCAATGTGTTAAACTTCACACTTGTGTATATGAAATGTCATCTGCCATTATTCTGCTCACTTGCACAACTTTTCCACCTGTATCTGCAGATTCTTTGAGCAGCCTCATGTTTTCTCACTACCGATTTGAGGTTTATTTCATCTGTAAACCTAACCAGTTTGCACTGACTTTCTGATTACAGTTATTTTATGTAAATTAGTAATGGGCCCAATACTGAGACTCAAGGAACCCCATCCAATGCTCACTGCCATTCCCACACTAACATAGGTCCTCCAACATGCTCTTGTTTCTTACCCTAGCTCCACTGTTTTCTAATTGATTCCTAGAATTTGCCCAAATCCCCACATGTTAAGTTTAATAAGTAGCATTTTGTGTAATGTTAGAGAGCATGATGGTCCATGCCAGTTTTGTTCTTCATCATGTCCTCATAAGCTTTGCAATGAGAAACAGGGATCATTACGTCCAATCCCTTCCACCCCATTCCCTTTACCCACAAACATTAAGACAAAGTATGTGCTTTTACCTTGCAATTAACTTGGTAGAGAAGACATGAAAGAAAGTAAGCAAGGTGGAACTTGCATTTCAAGCACCTTTCTCATCATCTGAATATCTGAGTGCTGCACATCCAATGAAGTTCTCTTGGAATGTAATCATTTTTGTAATCATAAATGAGGCAGCCAAATTACTAGCAAGATCCCACTCAAAGCAAAGAGATAAAAAAGAAAATAATCCACTTTACTTAAGTTGCTGGCGAGATAGATATTGGGTTGGAAAATGCTGCTACGGTTCTTTAAACTGTGCCATAGGAAGTTTCGAAACAAAATAAGAAAATTGATTTAACATCTCATTCAAATGATAGAATCTTCTCAATAACACTTGTTATTACTTGGTTGAAATATAGATGTGATTAAACAAAATTCATGGGTCTGACTTTGTTATTAAAAAGTAAAGTTGTTAAATTTGCGCAGTTAACGTAGCAATTTCAGACAAGGGCAAATATGCATTTTGAACTATCAATGTCTGACTCATCAATTTACAGACAACAACATTCTAAAAATGTTGCACCTGGGTAACAGATATGAACAAAACTAGCCAAAGTCAGTTAGTCTTGTTATTGCAAGTGCCATTTTCACAGAATGTTATGATAACTTCCAATCAACTTCTCTACACTGAAAATTAAGTATTCCAGTTGTGAAACCTCATTCCTTTGCAGATTTATGAAATATATTATTTTTAAGTTTTTGCTATTTTTTTCTCTTTCTCTCCTGATCAAATCTTTCTTTCCCCTTTGGTTTCTCTTCATGGAACAGATTTGACATTGACTTCATTCACTCTCCTTCCATAATCTCTTTGCTTTATTCATGATCTTTCAATTTGATTGGTTAAAGAGGTACACAGATGCTTTCTTTGCTCATTCACATCCCAGATACCCACTTCACTTCCTGCAATATTGTAAGCAAGTTACTTTCAGGAACTTGCCACACAAAAAATCTTAAAATCAAGGTATACAAAGACAAACAACAAATACTGTTCAAGGTCTGCTATAACAAATCATTTCCTTCAGAGTACTCAACAGCAAATGATAACTTACCTCATGAACCTTACCCCACGAACCAGTTCACTGAAGAATAACATTGGCGGAACTCTGGGAGTAAGCTGTTTTTGTGTTCTCTCAGCTGGAAAATAGCTGGTAATGAAGAGGAAGCAGGTTGTTACGCATTCTAAAGACCATTCTTTTTTAAAAAATCTTATTAAAAGAAATTTTCTTCCTCATTATATATCTCAGTTATGCCCACGCTGAAGAATGTAAAAACTGCTTCAGCTAAAATATTGTAATGAAATTAGGCTACTGTCTGTATCCGGGAAAATAGGCTTTGATTCTTGACCATAATTGGGTATGGTTAAATTATTCTAACCAATATTTTCTGCTGCAGTTACCACAAATTGTATTCTCATCAGACCCATTGCTTCTCTTCATGGGAACAAATAAAATGCGTCTGTTATCTCTGTTGTTAACTTTAATAGTTTTGGTGCCTCTAGCAGTCAGTTTAATAAACTAACCACTGGCATCCCAACAAAAACAACTCAACAAAAAAAAAGGCTTAGATGCAATGTCAAATTCTTAAGTAATTGTTAGACCCGCAAAGCGTTAGCCTTTATGCATCTACTATTCATACATTTATACATTGATCTATTGTATATCAAGGTCAGGGATTTTCTCTGCATTTGTAGGCAGAGACAAGAGTAATTTGAGTATAAACTCATCTTAAAAGATTATAGGATGTGTAGGGGTGAGTTACCCAAGTGCCCTTGATCTTTTTCAGCTGTCCATCAAACTTGCCATGCACCCAACTCTCAAATGCAAACTCTTACAGCTGCATAAAACATTGTGACTAATATTTAAGACACAAAAAGACAGGAAGTTATTCCAAAAGAGTCCTATTCCAAATATTTGGGCATTTAAAAATATATATCCTTCAATTCCTGCATGTAATTTCTGTTTCTTTTAATGCAGTTGATTATAATAACAACTGTTTTTAATATAATGAAGTATACGGTTTCAATGTGCTTCATAATATCAATGTCAATTAAAATTTTATATGTGGGTGCATGAGATTTTATAGCAGATGACCAAAGGTTTGGCAAAACAAGCATGTCCTAAAGGATGAGAGGAAGGCAGAGAGACTTGGAGAACTCTAGAGCCGGTGGCCTTAACAGCAAAAGGCATAGTGGAGTACATGCATGTGTGATCAGATTTGGTGGAGGGAAGATATTTGGAGGGTTGCAGAGATGGAAGAGAACAAAAGGTTAGGGATGATGCAGCCATGAGTGATTTTTCAGTGAGGATGGGAATTTTAATGTTGAGGCACTGCTTAATGAAAATCCAACATCAGTCAGCAATCATCGGGATAAGAGGTGAACAAAATTTGACGTGACTTAGGATACAGACAACAAAACTTTGAATAAGGTTAACTTTACAAAAGGTGGAAGACAAACTGCCAGTCCACAAATAGATCAGGATATTCAAATTTAGAGAGTGCAAAGGCATGGAATACAATTTCAGCATTCTAGGCAGGGGTGGAGTCAAGCTCATATAGTTAGTCTCAATAGACTATGCAAGGACAATACTCTCAGCATCAAATACAACACCAAGGTTAAGAAGAGTCTGTTTCTGCCTTGGCAGTTGATAGAGAGAGGAATAGCAATAGTGGGTAGATGGCAGTCTTTGGTGATGTGGACCAAAGACATTCAGTTGAAAGAAATTTCTCCTTAGCCATACTAGGGAAGCAGTCAAACAATTTAAAGACAAAGGGTCAAGAAAGGTGGTGGTGGGGTGGAGCTGTGTAACTTCTGTGTACATATGTTCTTGGATAACATGCGGATGGTTAATCTGCTGGTATGAAATAAGAGGGCTGCAATTTGGATGACACAAGAGAGAAAGGTTAGACAAGCATTTTCAGTGGATTCCCAGGGAGTAACAGGATGGATAAGTTTTGAACCAGGTGAATGCATTCCCTCTCTGCTGGAAATGGAAGAGAAACATTGAAGGAAAAATGTGTGTGATCAATCACATACAACACCTATTGAAAATTCAAAAGCCTCTGTGATTGTAATATCTAAACATTGCGGCCTGAGCTAGATGAAATAATAGTTAAGTATGTCAAAGCTAACATGCTCTAACTAAATGAAGACATATGGTATAGGTTTGTGTCTATGTGAGTAGAACTCAAAAATAAGAAAGGTGCAATCACTCTGATGGGATTATACTACAGACCCCCCAATAGCCACTGGGACATTGAGGAACAGATATGCAGGCAGATTAGGGAAAGATGTAAAAAAACAACAGGATTGTTGTAGTGGGGGACTTCAACTTCCCTAATACAAACTAGGTCTTCTTTAGTTCAAGAGGTTTAGATGGGGGCAGAAATTGTTAGGCGCATCCAGGAAGGTTACTTAAATCAACATGTAGATAGTCCAACAAGAGGAGGGGCCATACTGGATCGGGTGTTGGGCAATGAGCTTGGCCAGGTGACTGACCTTTCGGTGGGAGAACAGGGAACAGTGATCACAATTCCTTAAGTTTTAAGACAGCCATAGATAAGGATAAGTATGAACCTTGTGGGAGAGTATTAAATTGGAGCAGGGCAAATTATGAGAGCATTAGGCAGGAACTAGGGAGAGTTAATTGAGAACAGCTGTTTTCTGGGCAAGTCCACATCTGACATGTGGAGGGGTTTAAAGACCAACTGCACAGGACAGGCATGTTCCAGTAAGAAGGAAGGACAAGGATGGCAAGGTCAGGGAACCTTGGATGTCAAGAGAGGTGGTGAATTTAGTTAAAGGAGAAAAAGGAAACACATGTAAAGCTTAGGAAGCTAAGATCAAACAGAGTATTTGAGGATTATAAAGAAGCCGGAAAGGAACTCAAGACTGAATTAGGAAAGCCAGGAAGGGCCATGAAAAGTCCTTGGCAATTATGGTCAAAGAGAACCCCAAGGCATTCTAAACATATATCAAGAGCAAGAGGATAACTAGGGAGCGGGTTGGACCTCTCAAGGATAAGGGAGGGAATATGTGCTTGGAAGCAGAGGATGTGGGTGAGGTCCTAAATTGAGCACTTTGCATCAATATTTACCAAGGAGAAGGACGTGGAGGATAGGGAGATCAGTGAGGAACATGCTAATTTGCTCGGGCACTTTGAGATAAAGAATGAGGCAGTATTGGGTCTCTTAAAGAACATTAAGGTGGATAAGTGCCCAGGACCTGATGGGATATACCCCAGGTTTTTGAGAGAGGCAAGAGATGAGATTGCTGGGGCCTAGACCAATATATTCATGTCCTCTCTAGTCACAGACAAGGTCCCAGAGGACTGGCAGGTAGCTAATGTTGTTCCATTATTCAAGAAGGAAAACAGGGATAATCCCGGAAACTATAGACCGGTGAGGCTCACGTCAGTGGTAGGGAAGTTACTGGAGAGAATTCTTTGGGAAAGGGTTTATGAGCATTTGGAAAACCATGGCCTAATTAGGGACAGTCAGCATGACTTTGTGTGAGGCAAGTCGTATCTTACTAATTTGATTGAGTTTTCTGAGGATTTGATGATGGTGATTGATGAAAGTAGAGCTGTGGATGTTGTCTACATCGATTTTAGTAAGGCGTTTGACAAGGTCCTTCGTGGCAGGCTAATCCAGAAAATTAAGATGCATGGGATCCATGGTGAATTGGCCGTTTGGATTCAGAACTGGCTTGCCCATAGGAGGCAGAGGATAGTGGTCGATGGGACCTTTTCTGGCTGGAGGTCTGTGACTAGCGGTGTTCTGCAGGGATCCCCATTGGGACCTCTGCTGTTTGTGATATATATATATATATAAAATGACCTGGATGAAAACACAGCTAGGTGGGTTAGTAAGTTTGCAGATGATACAAAGATTGGTAGTGTTGTGGATAGCATGGAAAACCGGCAAAAGATAGATCAGCAGCAGATATGGGCAGAGAAATGGCTGATGGAGTTTAACCCGGCCAAATGTGAAGTGTTGCACCTTGGAAGATCAAATGTAAAGGGACAGTACACTGATAATGGCAAGACCCTTAATAGTGTTGATGAGCAGAGGGATCTTGGGGTCCAAGTTCATAGCTCCCTGAAAGTGGCTACACAGGTTGATAGGGTGGTAAAGAAGGCATATAGCATGCTTGTCTTTATTAGTCAAGGCATTGAGTTCAAGAGTCAGGAAGTTATGCTGCAGCTTTATAAAACTCTAGTTAGGCCACATCTGGAGTACTGCATTCAGTTCTGGTCATCCCATTATAGGAAGGATGTCGAGGCTTTGGAGAGGGTGCAGAAGAGGTTTACCAGGATGCTGCTTGGATTGGAGGGCATGTGATATAAGGAGAGGTTGAACAAACTTGGGTTGTTCTCTCTGGAGCGGCGGAGGCTGAGTGGAGATCTGATAGACGTTTATAAGGTTATGAGAGGAATAGATAGAGTAGGCAGCCAGTATCTTTTTCCTAATGTCTAATATCAGAGGGTGTGCATTTAAGGTGAGGGGGGTAAGTTCAAAGGAGATGTGCAGGGCAAGTTTTTTTACGCAGAGAATGATAGGTGCCTGGAATGCGCTGCCCGGGGTGGTGGTGGAGGCAAATACAATAGGGACATTCAAAAGGCTCTTAGATAGGCACATGAATGTGCTCAAAATGGAAGGATATGGACATTGTGTAGGCAGAAGGGATTAGTTTAGTTGGGCATTTTATTACTAATTTAGTTAGTTCAGCACAACATTGTGGGCTGAAGGGTCTGTTCCTGTGCTGTACTGTTTTATGTTCTATCATATTTGACCAATAGAAGAATGGCATGCATTGAGGAGAATTTGCATGGAGGACATTATTTACTTCTAATAAATGTGAACTATGTTGCCTTTGTGAAATCTCTTCTACAAGATTGAGGGGTCCAAAAATGAAGAGATTGTTTAATATTAGTTTTAGCTGCAAGAACCATTGTATACAAAAATTATATTTTAAATCAATCAGTCATGGACCAATTGGGAACAATAGAAATGCCTTAGAAGGCTTTTTCTTCTGTGAAACTTCCTGCTGTAGTACTGAGCACATACGATGCAGAATTAACCGCATCTCATGACAAGTTATTCCAGTATACTTAGAAGACTGGCATTGACCTGACAGTGTGGAAAATTGACAAAAAGTAGTACAAATCCAATCTGGCTAATTATCAACAAGTTATCAGCAAAGTAATGGAAGATGTCAAGATTGCAAACAAGCTCTACTTACTCTCCAACTATGTATTCACGGATGTCCTGTTTGAGCTTTGCTAGAACCATTCAGGTCCAGACCTCGTCACAACTTTGGTACATGCAAGGACCAAAGAGCTGAATTCCAGGGATGAGGTGAGAGTGGTTGGCATGACATCATGGCAGTGTTTTACTGAGCATGACATCAAGCAGTTCTGGTATCAATGTGTAGCAAAGGGAAAAAAACTCTGATGATTGGAGCAGTACCTTCCTCAAAGGAGGATGGTAGTGATTGTTGGAGGTCAATCATACTGACTCCAGTATACCATTGCAGGAATTCCTTAGAATACTGTCCTAGGACCAACATTCTTCTGGCACTTCATTAATGACCTTGCTTCCATCAAGGGGTCTGAAGTGGCGATGTTCACGGATGACTGCGCAATGTTCAATTGCATTTGCAAATGAAGTAGCCTATGCCCCCTATTCAGAAAAACCAAGAGAAAATTCAAGCATGGGCTGATGTATAGCAAGTAACATTTGCACACAAAAGTGAAAGGCAATGACCATCTCTTGCAAGGGACCGCCTAACTACCTTCCCTTGATATTCAAAGGATTGCCATCTCAAAGATTGCCATGATCAATATTCTAAGGGTCTCCAGTTACAAAATCTCAGTGGGACCAGCTAATTAAATGTTGTGGCTCCAAGAACAGGTCTGAGGCTCGGTGTCCTGTGGCAAGTGACTCACCTCCTGACATCGCGGGGCCTTTCTACCATTTACAAGTTACAAATCAGGAATGTGATGGAATACCCTCCGCTTGCTAGAATGAATACTGATTTAAGAACATGAAAGAAGATTGATATCATTCAGAAAAAAGCAGCCTGCTTGATTCGTACCCCCATCCACCAACCTAAATATTCATTCCTTCCACTACTGGCGCACAAAGCCTGCAGTGTGTGGTCGGTACAAAATGCACTGTGGTTCCTCACCCTGATTACTTTGACAGCAATGCAGACTGGATAAATTCATTCCATTGCCATTATCTAAAATAAAACAATGAATTAACTGGTTGGAAAATACTTTATTTTATGTATTTGATGGTGCTGAATCATTTGGTAATATTCATTTGATTGTACAACTTAATCCTGAGTAGTTAGAGCCAATGGTATCACAAAGCATCTTCAATGCTTCAAACAGGCAAAATGGGCATTTGTAATGTAAGCAGGATAAATTCATTCCAATGCCCAAACCTACAACCACTGACACCAAAGGGCAACAAGCACTCAAGAACATCATCATCTGACACGTAACCTTGATTTCAAAGTATTTTGCCTTGTCTTTATTGCCTCTGTATCTAAATCCTGAAATTCCCTATCCAACAACATTGTGGGAGTAAGCTCAACAAAAGGACTGCAATAATTCACAAAGGTGACTCACCACCATCTGCTCAGGGGGGATAAAAGATGATCAATAAATGCTGGCCTTGATAGCGCTGCCCACATCCTGAAAAATCAATGAAAACAAAATGAGAGTTTAGTTCTGCTCGAGCTTAATTACCTAAAATGAAACCTCAATTTAGAAAGATAACAGGATCAATTTACTTACTTCCAGTTTAACAAAGAACCACGTATCAGATATTTGGGTAATAAACTGCAAGTCATGCAGAGTTTTTCATGATTTAATATATATCCATACTCAATGGTTGGCATGGGCAGGGTGGGCCAAAGGGCCTGTTTCTGTGCTGTATGACCCTATGCCTCTATGCCTAAGACAAGCTCTCCTGGCAAAGATCTGTGGTGAGAGTGCACATTTTTAATACCTACTGATATGTTTCTCACCACCAGAACTGACATTAAATGAAACTATTATTTGGCCACAACATAGTTAAGACAGCAGATTCTGAACCTATCCTGTAATAGTGAGAATATGAATTTGGCTGCCTATTCGCATCATCCCCCAACAGCAGACATCACAGATGCTACCTCTGTCTCTTTTATAAAATGTGAGGTTGCGACATTTTATGTAGTCTAAAACAAACCTATATCAGCCTAGAAACTTTTGAAAACTGCTGTTGTATGCTATTCTTGCTATCTGGGAAGTAATTAGATGGTCAAACTAAAAAGGTCTACAGCCTATGTCCTGTTGGTATTTGGTTTTCCATACCGGTTTACTGGAAAATGAAGAAAAAGACCTGTCACTGGGGATTAAGATGCTTCCCATTCTACTACAGCAAAGTCTTAAAATCAGCCTTCCAACTGGTCCATTCCAGTATGCCACAAAATTGTAACTGTTTAAACTTCCAAAAGTAATCCAGTGCACACTGTGGGATTCTTAGGTGTTATATCTGCCAATCCACATATTATCCCTTTGGACTTGGATAAATAGGGTGTGGACCCATGGGAAGGGAATCTGAAAGGAGTAATGTGCAATTCTATACGTGAAGATATCTGAGTAGTTTAGTTAAAGAAGGAAAAGAGATGTTTGTATTGCTGCTTATACCACAAGATGTTTCCAAGGGTTTTATAACTACTGTAGAATATCTTTATAAACATAGTTACCACAGTGATGTAGGAAACATATTAGCCAGTTTGCCCATAGTAATAACCAGAAAATATGACTTAACGAGTTGAGAGACTTCTAAACAGAGTTCTGATAAGTATAACGATGGGATTTTTTTTTCTGGATCAATGCAAACTTCTAATTTCTTATCTCAGCTATCTTGTAACTTTGTTTAGTTGTGGAAAGCGAATATTTATACTAATTGCTAACCTGGGTGAGACCACCTAAATGTATTTCACTTGCTGCCAAGATGCAGAAGAAACTTCTGTTTTATCAGTTTGGCTACATTTCAAAACAAGACCTAAACGAAAGAACGATATTCAGACCAACTGCACCACCCAGTCTCTTGTAGAATTGCTCATCTAAAACATGCTTGGATAAGAAATGGGAAGGATCAAATGTTCTGGAAATGAAATCTGTACTTTTATGTTTTGCCAAAATGCTGTTCTTTCCTCAAGAGAATCCATCGGCTTATATTTTTCTTAGGGTGACAAGAGGCCATGTCTTCTCATCCATCTTCCTCAGCAAGTGCGTTATTATTTGCAGAAAGAACAGTTACCCTATTACGCCAGATTTAGTATCCCCGAATAATGCATTCTATTCCTCATTCATACACTGTCCCTTGGCAACAACAGCCTGAGCTCAACTATATGCTAAGTTGACATTATCATGGCTTATTGCTCTTGTCTCAGCTTCTCAATGGATGAAATCTTTCTTCATGACTTGACTTCACTATTATAATACTCTTTCACCTTAAACCCTTCTTAAAATTTGAATTGCAAATGAGAAGAGGTTGTGGAATGAAGACTCACAAAGGCATGGATCACTACAACCCCACCCTATCCATTCCCTTCACAACAGCTGTAACTTAATGTCTTTCTTCTTCCAAAAGAAATGCAATATGATCAAATGCCAAAGGACAGTGACACACTACTTGATTTAATACACCCAACACCAGCTCAAATAGTTGGAGGCTGGAAATGAAGAAGAGCCTGTATACAGTGAGTAACTGAGCACAAGTGGTAGAAGAAAGGACAAGAGCAGTGTGAATCTTGGTGCAGAGTCCAGATGATGACCTTGAAGGTGGAGCTTACAGAAAAAGATTGATAGGTATATAGAAGAGGATAATGAGGAGACCTGCCAGAAAACTTATGTGAAATGTCAAGGAATATGGTCGCACCCGGCATCAACCTCACACAAGGATTTGTACACATCTTGGAGACTAGCCCTTTCAGCCAGCCAGCCTAGACAGATGTGGCTCAGGATGAGATCCAGCAGCCCAAAAGGAAATAATTTGTGGAGAGAGACAATATTTGTGGAGAGAGAAAGAGTTAACATTTCAGGCCGATGTCCTTTTATCAGAACTGGAAAAGTGAGAAAACGTGCATTTTTAGTTCAGAGTGGGGGAGGGATAGATAAACAAAGGAAATGTCTGTGATAAGGTGGAAACCAAGATTGTCCAGACCATACAAATTTTGTTGATGACATCTAAGAGAGGGTGATGAGTGCATGTTAATCATAGCTGAGGTCTAGAGGAGTGTAAATGGAGATAGATGAATAAGGGCAGTGAGCAGAAAAAAAATGATGGATCTGAAAGAGAATGCTGGAAATACTCAGCAGATCAAGGTAGCTGAGTTAATGTTAAAGGTGGATGACCTTACTTCGGAACTGCCAATTATGAAATAAATAGGAAAGCATGGTTATCTGAAAATGTTGAATTTAATAACAGAGTCTCAAGAGCTGCAATGTGCCTAGACAGAACACAAGCTGCTGTTCCTCAAGCTTTGTTGGAGCACTATAGGAGGATAAGACAGTGATTTGAAATGAGGTGGGGATTTAAAGTGACATGCATATGGAAACTCAGGATCACCCTTATAGACTGAATGGAGGTGTTTTGCACCTCCATTCCTTACCCAATCCGTGTTTGGTTTCTTCAATGTACTTGAACCAAATCACAAGCACCAAATGCAGTACACTAAAGTGGAAATGAATTATTTCTCCATTTTTAATGACGGTATGGGTCTCTGGATAGTGGGAAAGAGGTAAAAACGCAGGTGTCACAACTCCTGCAGTTTCTTGGGAAAGGATCACGAGAAGGGGAGTGGTTCATGCAGATGGCAGAGCAAAGCAGGGAGTTACAGAGGGAGAAATCACTTCAAATGGAAGTGGAGGATGAGTCTGGTGTTGAAATCACATTGAAGGTGGTGGAAATGTGTTGAACGTGGAAGTTGGTGGGGGGCGGGGGTAGTTTGGGATAAGGGACAACCTGTCTTGGTCTGCCTGGTCCGGCCGAGTCTTGTACTCCCCGCCTCGCTCAGCCCGACCCTGACTTACTCCGTCCACCCCTCTCTCCTGTGTTTGCTTCGGTTGGGAGGTTCTGCTGGAAAGGGAGAAGGTGTCATTTGTTGTAAATCTCGCTGAACACGGCTCATATCGCAGAATCCCAGAATGATATGCCATTGTACTGCAGGCCACCTGCGCTGCCCCTACAAGCTGGCACCTGTCCACAAGCCATCTGTAGTACTGGGGAGCAGGAGGACAGGAGAAGGTGTGAGGAAGGCAGGTACTGGGCGATAGCAGGCGTCAGGAACGCGGCCCATTTACCTCAGGCGCGGTTATTGCTCATTGCAAACGTTTCCCACGGTCTCGCCAGCGACGACTGGAAGCAGGGTCCCCACTGCCAGTGTGGGAGACCGACAGGGTGACCGGCGCTGTGACGATACGTGACGTCGCTTCATTCACCACCAACCGTCCACATCTGACCCGGGCCCGGGCCCCGCCCACCGCCGGCACGCGCCCGGAAGTCCCGCCCCCGACTCGGATGTTGTTTACCAGTCCGTGACGTTGCGCTCGTTGGAGGGGATGAGGTGAGTCCTGTTGGTGCGGAATGGGGGTTGTAAGTGGTGGGCACTGGGGTGCTGGGGGTGCATGCAGCCTGCTTATGGTGGCCTGCCAACGGGACAGCTCTGTGCCGTCCCCGCCCTGACACAGCACAGCCTACTCCTTCATCCCGCACTGTCCGGCCTCGGTCTGTCCAGCCCAGCCCAGCCCTGTCCTTCCCTCCCCGCTCAGTCCAACCCTGTCTTACTCCGTTCACCCCTCGCCCCTGTTCTTCCCTCTCCACATGTGCCCCAAGGTGAGGGCCACCGCTCTGCTCTAAGTCCCAGCACTCTGCTTTTGTTTCATGCTTGTCAGTTTCAACTGGATATTTCTCACTGCCCTGTATTGTTACAGTTCACACATAATTTCACTCGGTTGGAAGTTTTAACCAGTGCTGAAGTGATGAAGTTCAAAAATTGTTCAGTGCTTTAACATCTTGATCATTCGGGCCTTAGTCTTTGCTGTCCAGGCAGAATGCTACTGCTACCAGTAATGAGTAAAGCAGCCGCATTGAAATGAACTGGTCTTACGTTGTTCTCTTCCCCATAAGTATGTGTTTTAAAATGATTTATTACGTGACAAAATTAAGACACGTTGTTATTCCACTAATGCTGTTATAACATAGGATATAGGCATGCTAACTTATGAGATGTTGGTGTACTCACTTCAAAATGTATATTTCTAATTCTCTTATTGGTGATTGCAACGTGAAAGCTGTTTATGGGTTTACCAATTTTTTTAAGTTAACCATTCCAAAATTGTTAAATGTTATGAGCCTATTACAATAAAAACAATATTCCTTACTATAATCAATAATATTGAGTTATTTTCTGTATTTAAATTGGGATGTGATCACTGAGTTATCCTGATCATTCTATCCTGGAGAATTTGGGACAGAAACAATGAGAAAACTCTCTGTTCCATATCCTGTACTATGTCCGAACTTGTTCAACAACTTCTTAGGCAGTTTCTCCAGATTGAGTATGATTTGCTTCTACTCCACTTCTTAGGATTTTGAGATTGCTGAAGAGTCCAATGCAGACTATGCCAGAGGTGGAGCAGATGGTGCCTTGACGGAATGTGTGCATGGTTTGGGATATCGTGCACTCTTTTTCTGGTTTGCAAATGGTCTTCGTGTACTTCATTTGGAGTAACAAAGTGTTCAGTGCCTTCCTGGATCCTTCAATGGATGAAATAAGTCAGTGTAGGTGTTGCATTCTTTCAAGAAGATTTTGATAACATTTTCTGTGGCCTCCTAGAAAATTTTCTGTAGAGCTTGGAGTTGAATGGCTGCTTCACTTATTTGGCATCAGGTGTACTGAAAATGTAGCCTGCCATCTAGAGCTGGTCAGGGCCTTGAGAATTGAGGATTTTCACTATTTTGGGGGATTAGGGCATCTCTGGCAAGGTCATTATTTATTGCCTATCTCTGCAATCTTTTTGGTAAAGGTATTGCCACAGTACTAATTGGTAAGGATTTCCAGGATTTAGACCCAGTGACAATGAAGAAATGATGGTGTATTTCCAAGTCAGGATGATGCAAACTGACAGGTGATGCTGTTTCCATGAATTTATTGTCCTGGTGGAGTTCATGTGTATGGCAAATGCAGGTGGACCTAGACAAGATGAATACCTGCAGTGCATTTTGTATGTGGTGCACTGTGTTCCAGTGATGCATGGGGGTACCAACAAAGTGGGCTGCTTTGTTCTGGATTGTGCTGATCCTATTGTATAGTTGGAGCTCAACTCATCCAGGCACATTGACAGTTTTGTTTGAAGATGAGGGGAAAGCTTTGGAGTGTCAGGAAATGAGTCATTTCCCAAAGGATGCCCGGTTTCTGATATGCTCTTGCAATCAAAGTATTTATGAGGCTGATCCAGTTGTGTTTATGCTCAGAAGTGACGGCACCCCCCCACTCCAACCCTCCAACCACCACTACCTCCACTTCAGTTTGGTCTGTTAAGGGAAGATGGTTAACTTTTCTTATTGGAATTGATCATTGCCTGGCTCTTCTGTGGCATGAATATTACTTGTCATTTATTTGACCATGCCTCAGTGACATCCAAATCTTGCTGCATGCAGGCATGGAAGTTTATTTGCTGAGTGCAGAATTGGGAATGGCATTGAAGATTGTGCTCTTAATATCCCCACTTCTGACTTGTATGATGGAAGCAACTTCAGAAGAATAAAGCAGTGAAGATGTTTGGACTCCTGACGCTGCCTCAGAGAGCTGTAATGAGGTACAGGGTTGCATGGTACTTGATAGCATTTTCAATGACACCTTTGATCTCTTTGCTAATGTTTGAGAATAAACTGATTTGATCTGTCCTGCTTTTTGTGAATAGGATATGCCTGGACAATTCTCCACAATGTTGGGTAAATGCCAATACTGCAGCTGTACTGGAATAACTTGGCTAGAAGTGCAGCTAGATCTAGAGTGCAGGTCTTCAGTGCCACAGCTGGGATGTTGCCTGGTTTCCTAACTTTTACTGTGTCTAGTGCTCTCAGCCTATTCTGGACTCAATTGAATTGAGTGACAGTTTGCTCCAGTGAGGATGAAGATCTCAGGAGGAAGCTGAGATGGATTATTCTGTTGGTACTACTGGCTGAACATGGTTGTGAATGCTTCATTCTTGTCTTTGGCACATTAATGTGCTGGGGTCTGTGATCAGGGTGGGAATGCTTTTGGAGTCTCCAGCTGCTGGCTGTTTAATTTTCCACTGTCATTCATAACTGGATGTAGTAGGACTACAAAGCTTCAGTTTGTTCCATTTGTTGTGGGATTGCTTAGCTTTGTCTGTTGAATGCTGTTTTTACCATGTGGCAAGATAATCCTGTGTTGCAGATTCACTGGGTTGGCATCTGATTTTTATGTATGCTTGGTTCTATGTAGTTAGAGGTTGTGGTGACATACATTGATGCCACTGATGGTCCAAAGCAACTCGGGCATGCCCAGCTTTGAGATGCTATATTTGTTCTGAGTATCTCCAATTTAGCATGATTGTAATGCCACATAACAGCTTAGAAAGTATCCATGGTAAGAAGATAGGATATCATCTCCACAAAGGATTTGCAATGGTCATTTGTACCTTTGGATTCGTGAAGAGATTGCATCTTCCACAAGTATATAGGTGAAGATGAAGTGAAGTACATTTATTCTTTTTGTTGGTTCACTCCTTACCTGCTACAGATCTAGTTTGGCAACTGTCTTTAAGCACATGGTCAGCTTGGGCAGTGATGGTGTTACTAAACCACTTCTGCTGTTGGTCATTGAAGTCTTCTGGTAGATTCTATGCCCTTGCTACTGTCAAATAATTTTCCAAATATTACTCAACATGGAGGAGCACAGATTCATTAGCTGAGGGAGGATAGAAGCTTGTAATCAGAAGAGTCATAGAGTTGTAGAGACATACAGTGTGGAAATAGGCCTTTCAGCTCAGCGAGTCCGCACTGACAATCAACCACTCATGTACGCTAATCCTATGTAATTTTCCCAATTTAGACACCAGTCCCTAGATCTTTGTAAGGAGCGTCTTGCAAAATCAATCAGGCTTTTCCATGTCCCTCTGGTTTGATATCATAATGGTCTGTATGGTTTTGCTGTTGAAATGTGGCCGTAATGGTATAACTGGATGGCTTGCTAGGCTATTTCAGGAACCATATGAGTCAGCCACATTTGAGATACTGGGTGCTCCTTCACCTATTGTGAATGGTCTTCATTGTCTAATTAGTATCTTGCAGAGACAGCATTCGTGATACATCTCTTGTGTTACGAATTGGGTTACTATTGGTGAATGTCCCTTTAAGATAGAGCATAGTGGTGTGTGTGTTGGCGTGGTTACGACAACAGAAGATAAAGGACGTAATGACGTTTTTGAAGCAGTCAGTCGGAGTCAGTCAGAGGAGAGAGAGAGAGAGACACCAGCCTGCTAGTTTTTCTATCGATGGATGATAAACAATAACTGTGCCTGTCACTACAATCCACGTATGGATTTTTGGAGTAATCCTGTGGAGTCCACTTTGTCGTTAACCTGCAGAGGGAAACAGGTATTTGTGTGGACGGCCACATCTCGGATGCTTTTTGGGGTGGCAGATACTTCGGAACAAAGCAGTGGAGTTCACTTTGCTGTTGACCTGTAGAGGGAAACAGGTATTTGTGCCGACGGCCATGATTCGAGAGCCTTTCGGGGTGAGGCAGAAGCGATGGAGTGGTCACTGCTGAGTAAGCACTGAGGTGTCATTTGGGTTCCATCGTGGAACATTTGGATTTCGTAATTACTCTCTATTTTCTCTCTACATCTACGTTTTGTCTTCAGTCAACGGTGGTTGTTGAAGAAGCCTTTGCTCATATTTCACCTTATGGCTTGCTGAACTGAACTTTAAGAACTATTCCTGGAAGTTGGAGTTTGGGAATTTGCCACACACGCACTATGAGTTTAGTTTTTGAGGTTAATGTTTAAGATTTAACATTTTTACTTCTAACATTCTAACATTTTTACTTTTATTTTTCTTATTATCATAAGTAGTTATTAATAAAGTAGTTTTAAACATTTATACATGATTCAGAGTGTTTCTTTTGTTGCTGGTTCGTAACATTAGTGTTTTGTGGTGTCTATTGTATATTCTCCATGACTCTGCAGCCAACTGGAGGACACGGATAACTCCTTTTTGGTAGACTGAATTTGGTGTCAAGTTTGAAGTCTTGGTCTTTGAACATGACCAAAGCTGTGCTAGAGCCAGCAGTGAAATATGTCTTCAATGAATGCTTTCACTGAGAGGTGGCTCTAGAGATTTGAAAGAATTTCCCAGGGTCTCATGATGTGTTTTGATTGTCAGGGAGCAGTATTGAGTGGTGGTGGGTAGGTTGGTAGAATACCTTTTCTTTCAGTATGTTTAATGTATAGTCCACCCTCGTGCACACTGAAGTGAAAGTCAGTGAAGACTTGGAGCTCAATCCCCATTTGCACATGTGCAAGTTTCTTTTCCATACTGTTTTTAGATGACCAAAATTGGGGTGAGCTTGGTTCTTGGGTAAAGATGAAAAAGTTTGAACAAAATTGATCCCTGGTCACTGGAGCTGTGAGCCCTTTTGGCCTACTATTCCCAGAACCAAGTTTTTAATGTGGATTTCCTTGGTAGACCATAATCCCTTAAAGTATAACAATCTTTCAATCTCAGTTATTTCAGTATTTTTGCATGCTTTTCTGATTTCATACTGATACATCCTTCTCCCACCAATGATGCAGGGTCTTGACCCAAAACATCAACTATCCCTTTGCCTCCACAGATGCTGCCTGATCTGCTGAGTTCCTCCAGCAGCTTGTGTTTTTGCTCCCCCAGCAACCCCTCTGATTGACAATTAGAACATCTGTCGAGAAATTGTGCGAAAATTATGGGTTTATTGCTGATCCATGTCTCTCGTCAGCAGATTCCACTGGCTGATCATTCAATTAAAGGCCTTCTTTCAACTGGGTTAATTGTCATTTTTGCCATATGCTTCCCTCCCAATTTTAGCCCTTTCTAAAGACCCTACATCCTGAAATGTTCAACTAATATGCAGAGATTGTAGCCAAGTCTTTGTAAAAGTAATGAGTCATATGTCTCGAAGCTGAGTCAACTAGGTTATATTTTGTTGGGAAGATGTAGAATTAGGATGGTGGCTATTACAGATCATTCACCTTGTATCCAAAATACTTGCTTTTTCATAATGGTGTATCAGAATTAAGTGTTCTGAGTGTGTTATCCAAAAAAAGGCAATTTGTATGTAAATCTGCCTTTCACAATTTCCTTAGAATACTAGCTACAATTTTGCCATTATTGTCATTTCAGGAGAGTGTTAGTATATAAATTTTACCTGCAACTTGTGAACAATAAATGAATATTTTAGTATATAGCTTTAAGGCCTTTAAGCATGGACTCAATCTTAGCAATTTAATTTTTATTTCCTACCCTAGTCAGCACCCTTTGCACCCGCCACATTCTTTCTCTGCATGCCTTCAACAGTGAAGTTAGCAGTGGACATAGTAATCTGGGCAATATTGGCTCCAACTTGGTATTGACTGACAGGTTTTAAATTTCTGATTCTGTGTGTCTTTCCCCATGGAAGGTAGGCAAAGGCTGGGTGTTTGGGAAGGCATTCAATTTGATGCTATAAACGGGGTTACCAGGATTACCTTATTCTATTTAGAAAAATGTCTTGTACAGTATATGTAAGGATGAACATTATTTTCAAATTCAGGTTAAGGAAATGCCCGCTGTTTCTATTCATGTTTTACGATTGCTGTGAGAGTTCTTTGTTGACCTTTTGGTTTCCAGGTTTGTGACCTATACTTATAATTTTAAAAACATTCTTAATAATAATTAGGAACATCTGGTGTATTTAGCTGCATGATTAGCACAGATGTTAGCTTTTAGTCTGAAGTGGAACTGTACTGAACTTGTCATGTTGGTCTAACAATATATTCAAGTTATTTATATTTAGAATGATCAAATTTTTTGCTGTTCTTTAAACTTAAAAAAAAATTGTCAAGTGTATTCATGCTTTACTTATGGTTGCTTGAGCTTTTCAGAGGCAAAAGAAGTCTTCACATTAAATACTTTGCAGGTGTTACTTGTACTCACTGTGTGGTCTGAAGGAATACAATTAAGTAAAAGCTATTCTTTTCGTTGTAGCATTAGAGCTTGGTCTATTTTTCACACCTTTACCTTCTCCACAATTGTTTTAATTCCATATTAAAATTGAACTTTTCAGTTTTTTTATATTCTGCCTTTTCATTATGGAGGATATTGGTTATTCAGAAATATGACTTTATGGTTAGACCCCAAGCTGATCAAAATTATTTGTTTCAGAATGGGCTGTTTCCTTAGAAATCTTGGCATAAAAGTAATTTCATGTAATGGGAGTCTGTAATCTGTTGAGGACTGAGTCTGAAGTTTCCTTATTCTGAAACACATTTTTCAGGTTTCTCCAAAGTTTTATAATTCATAAGCAATGAAGCTTCCTCAAGTATTGTGACTAGTTATTAACTTGAGTTTTTGAACAGCTGAAAATGTTTAACTTGAATTTTAAGTGCATTGGGAAGTTGGAGAAAGCCTGTGTTTAGATAGAAAATCATTTTTTTTAACGATCTGTTTATTATAACATCCTGTGTTTGATAGGTTGTGTTAAAATTAAATGAAAACTTTATGAATAGGTCTTGAAGATATAAAATATGAATCTTGATAACCATACCCTTAAGTTGTTTAGTTAAAGTTGGAATAAGTGTCATATGTTGATACATTGTGCAAGGTGGGTAGGTTGTGGGAAGGAAGCCTTTCTCAATCATCTTCATGTAATTTACAGCTACATTTCCTGGAATTTGGAACAGTAAGCATGATTGGATCAAATTTTTAAGGATATTAATTACATTTGATTGGGTTGACACAGGTAAACTGTTATTGCATGTTGAGGAGTCTGGAGCCAGGGAGGTTATTCTACAGGTTAGTTCCAGGCCTTCCACTTCTAACACAAAGGTGTTGGAAGTTTTGAACTCTTTTCAACAAACTGTGATTGATGCTCAACCATTTGACAAAATAGAGTTACTGAACTGGGTAATATGCACATTCAGGATTAGGTAAAAATCTTTCATGATTTTATTGTATGGTAGAATAGGCTCATGGGGTTAAATAGTCTCTTATTTTTGTATTCTGTTAATTCTGTATATGCAGTGGAAGGAATTATCAATCCCAAAACAAGCAGATTAGATCAAAATTCTGCAGCCCCTATACCTCCAGTCTTGAATGGAGTGGAGAACTAACTAACTAACTAACATGAAAGGTTGGGGTGGTAGGGGTGCAGGGCAGACGCTTCTGTTGTCATACCTGTTCTCAATGATGGCTAACGTGAGTGGTTAAAAACAATTATGCAGCATTTACAAGCTCCTGCAGTTAAAAAGACCTTGTGAATGATCTTTCTGGACCTCCACCTGAGGCCTTCGCCAGCAAAGTTTTAAACAAAGACAAAAATGGTGAGTTCCAGTAATGAGCTGAGACTGACTGCTTTAACATGAAGGCAAAATTTGACCAAACACAGCATCCAAGATTCCCTGGGAAAACAACAATGTGATTCAAGAGGAAATTTCCTAGTGTTTGGAGTCTTATCTGGCTTAATGGATTATGATTCTTGGATGCCAATTGTTTCAACACCAGAATGTTGCTGAAAGACTTCCTCAGAGCTGTATCAGATTGCATTATCAGTGACCTTCCCTCCATCATAAAGTCTTAATTGAAGTGATTATACATCAAATATTCAGCCCATAAATAAGCCATTTGGACCATTCAGGCCATATTGACATTTATTCTCCACTTGAGTTTTCGTTCTGTCTGTTGGTACCTACTCTTTCATTAAAAGCATGGATGTTATTTTTCTCAACTACAATTTATGTTATTGAGTTGCACATTTTCACCAGAAGATGTGTCTTCTGAATTTGATTTCTTGGTGATTACACTGAGATTTCTCAGTACTGCTAAGCATCCAGTCTTTCTATTTCTCACAAGTGGATACACTCTTTGTATCTACTTTATTAAAATATTTAATGATATTAAATACCTTTTAGTGGATAGCCTTTGACCTTCTCTTTACAAGAGAGGTGATTGTTTCAAGTGAAAATAGGAAACACTGGAAATAATCAGCAGCTCAGGCAAGGTCTGCGGAGAAATAAACAGTCATTGTTTAAGTCTGCTCATCTTATCTGATTAGAGTACCTTTGCAATTCTGGTGCATTTTTGTAAACATATTTCATGTTGGTGATTGCACAGTGTTTTCAGGAATTAAATAGGGAAAAGAATAAAGAAACATTCATACCTGCATAGACCAAAAGGTAGATAATATCCTCATTTGGACTAATAAGTGTCAAATAAATTGCCAAGCAATGAGCATCTTCAGCAATCATGAAAATCCTCATTATCTATGTCTGGAGCGTCACCATTGACTTAAAAATTCCCTAAGACCATTGTATACATGTATAGCAGATCAAAGCATTCTTTAGCAAGTAGAGGCCAAGCACGGTAGTATAGCGGTTAGCGCAACGCTATTACAGTGCAAGCGACCCGGGTTCAATTCCTGCCGCTGTCTGTAAGGAGTTTGTATGTTCTCCCCGTGTCTGTGTGGGTTTCCTCCGGGTGCTTCAGTTTCCTCCCACATTCCAAAGACGTATGGGTTAGGAAGTTGTGGGCATGCTATGTTGGCGCCGGAAGTGTGGCAACACTTGCGGGCTGCCCCCAGAACACTCTACGCAAAAATGCATTTCACTGTGTGTTTCGATGTACGTGTGACTAATAAAGTTATTGTATCTTCCCTAAGACTCTGCATTATGCAACAAAAGTACATTGGAATGGATTGGGTTGCAACTCCAAGGACACTCAAGCTTAACATGGTACATAATAATGATTTAGTTTGACCAGCAGCTGACCTATTAACCTCAACATCCATACCAACCCCTCTTGCGACTAGTGGTGTACTTTGAATATAATTTTAATATTTACAGGAGCCACAGTAACAAGCTATCAAGGTTCCTTCGTCACTGTGTTGCAGATCTTCTGAATGGAATACTATATTAACTCTTGTATTTTTTTCCCCAGCAAAATTACCTGGAACCTCAGTATGCAGGGTACTTCTTTCATTTTACAAAATGTACTGTTGCATTATATCATGGACTTCTCAGTTCAGGACAGGAGATTTTTAGTAATCAACTAACCAAGAAGAAACTACCTTCTTGTGAAAAAATAAAATTACTCATTAAGAATACTTAAATTCTTTGTTCACAATTATTCATGTGTTTATGTTTAATTTCTATTTTATTAACTCTGTTCACCCAGAGTAGAAGTAGACATCTTATTTTCCAGGTAACCTGCTTGTCCTCTATCCCTTTTTCTCTCCTTCTGATCCACGCAGGTCCCCCATACACAACCTTCTTTCCACTGTTCTTGCTGAACAACTCCCCCTCCCCCCCCCCCCCCCCCCACACAAACAAAAACCAGAAAGCACCTTCTAAGTTATGACCTCCATCAATGAGAAGGAGAAGGTTCGTAGTAGAGATGCATGAAGCATCTCTTCCAAGTTGCTCTCCTAGACACAACATCCTGATTTGTACTGGCACAGTATCTTTATCTTAATTAAGTATTCCAAAAATGGGGCCCATTGTTTACCAATCCTGCCATAAATCACATTCCCCATCCACTGATCCGACCTTTTTCTTTGGTGAATGTGAATCAGACTTTTTGCTTGACTTTCTTTGGGACATTGAGGATATGAAAGGTGCTATATGGTACCATCTTCTGCCTCATCAGATAACATGCCTTTAATGGAAGCTATTGTGTTTTCAGAAATGAGTGAGGGTCCTGAGAATGATGCTCATTCCTTCATATTGGGAAACTATTCCCTGTGTTCAGTTAACTTTGATTTAGAAAACTTCAGCTAAAAGTGGAAGGCTTACAAATGTGATGGTTGTTAAATTGCCTGGCAATGGCCATTTAGATGTGTTTTTCTTACTTTGTTTGCTCCCTGTTTCAAATCTTGCTTCTGGGATTAGCGAGTGGACTCGTTCCTGATGTTTTTGCTTTGTAGCTTGAAATTGTATGAGTTTGTTATTCTCAGTTTCTATTTTTTCCTTCCTTGTGTGGAAGTACATTGTGTATCCTTGGTATTTATTTGCAAAAGGGTGTTTGAAATTGGGTGCTCACTGTGTGGGAGATGAATACGATAAACCCGACCTGCAGTTTAGTGCTTTAGCCAAAGTGTTGATTTAAAATTAGGTTTTTGTTACAAAGAGATTGTATGCTTTTATATTATGGCTTACATTATGTGTTGTAATGGGAGATGCATGTACTGGGGATCTTCCACAATTCTTGTTTATTTAGTCAATAGTGCATTTATGTATTAGGAATTTTCTGGCAAGTAGAAAAAAAGACGATGGGTGAGGGTAGTTTTTTTCTGCGTTGAGTGTGAGTTTATTGGTGACATCATTAAGACTTTTGGCTGTAGAAAAAATATTAGGGGTCGGCTTTTGTATAAAGTTGATTTAAAAAGATTAAAATTGCCTTTAAAGGCTATGTATTTCATTTTTAGTTTTACATATGATGTTAAAAAGAATTATTTCTGGAGCAGATTAACAAAATGTGTATGAGAATGTACTCACTGAATTTCTTCAGAAAGAGAATGTACAAGAACTTGAATAGAAAGGGCATTTTTAAGTATGGAATAAATTTGAGATTTACAAAGGATTAGAAAGGCAGCAGAATTAATGGATATAGTAGCCTGAGACCTTTTTTGCCACAGGGTGATAAAGAGGAAAATTCCTTTTTTTTTCTCTATTGATAGCTTGCTTTATTGGATTGCAGGTTGTGTGATAGGTGCATATTGGACATAGCTGCACTGTGTGTGCATGAGATTGTCTTGAAGGTTTGGAGGTCTTTCCTTGCCCTCTTCAGATGTTGAAACCTACAAGGTGAAATTATGATCATTTTCAAAAAAATTAAGACAAGAATTAAACCTGTCTCCACAAGTGCAGTGCCACCCAAGAGCTCACTTTTGTGCATAATATAAAACTGGACTTCTGCAGTGATCTTGGAGTAGTAATAACATAAATTTTGAATGTTGCCAGTTCAAAAACCATTAGCATTAAAGCACGTTCTACAGAATATCACTAGGTCAGTGGAACCATCTATTGATTTCATTCCAGGAAAGATCTAGGGACACCGTCATGAAGTTGTGTGACATGGCATCAGAGTGAATCTTGATGCACGCTTGAAGCTTAATAAGCAATGTTAAGTATTTATCTAGATGCTGTTTAATGAAGATTGGGAGAAGAATAATGATGAAGGTAACTCCTGTGATCAAGATGCTGCAGCAGCATTAGACAGCAGTGGTAATGCTTACATTATAGAACGAGACAGAGTTCAGGGAAACTAAAAAATCACAGTTATCAATGTGCATTTTCCGGCTTGTTTTATTGAGTCACAATTGAGGAGTAAGGTGCTTACTTTTGTTGGAACCAGAAGTTCTTTTCATCGTTATTGTGTTTTACAGACAGCTTATTGTTTTAATCAAATTCGCTGTGATATTTCAGTCAATCAGTAAATGTTTTTGGTGAATGAGTTGGGGGAGACGTCTCAGAAATACCTTCTGAGGAGCCACTTAGTGGGCAGAGTCTGCAATTACATGGTAACATTTGACACCAGGACAGCAGATATCGATAGAAGTGTGCCCCAAAAATCATAACGACAGGATATAATATTCAGGCCATGCATAACCACAGTTAATTTTTACATTTATGTTATCTGGGATTGATATGTCTTATGAATCATGATTGGAATTTGCAATGAGAATAATGGTAATTCTTTTGATATTCATTGCTATAATGGAGAATACAAATGCACACTTAAAAATGGACATCCAGTACTTCTTGTTACTGATTGCTTGTTTCTTCATAGGTGGTGGTAGTTTGCATTACAGTTAAGGTGAAATCAAAGAATAAGTCAGAAAACCATGAGCTTCATTTTCAGCTGCGTGATACCCTATCAAATAAGTGTTGTTTCATAAAGTTATGAAGAGTATTTTGAAGTTGCATGCTGTTTTGGTATACTTGTAGCCGATTTTTCTTTTTGATAAAATACCTAAAAAGCAGCAAAACATTTTATCTCTGGAATGTGGGAATAGGTGTGGGCTGTGGTGGGGCTGTCATCATTGATCATTTTGTCCTTCTGGATATCCCTGTTCATCAGCCAGTCACTGATTGCAGCAATAGTTAATGAGTGTTAATATTGAGTTATTGAGTGTTAACTAAAAGAGGCCGCACAGTTGCTTCATGTCTCTGATTATAAATAAAAATGGAGTGAGAAAATTTCAGTTAGAGTGTTTTGTCTTTCTTCTATCTAACACCATTAAACTTGTACATTTTTATGAAAGCAGTGATTTAAGACTTTGTGGATGCATTTGTAGTCAAAAGAACTGCAAAGCATTGTTACAGATTTCCTTCCGAAAATTCAACATTGTGGTGTTATATTGGCCTTAGTTTGAACCATGGCATATTCTGAACTATATTCATAGCTAATGCTTTGAAGTCTGAATTTGGCTGCTCTGGTTAACTGGGAGTGTCATTAATAATTGCATCAGCCACAAGTAATCATTTGGAGAGCATCAGTAGAATTAATGATTTCACGTAGAAATTTCTTGTATTTAGAGTATGAAAAAAAGAGACTATTACATTGACTACATCTATAGTCAGTGTAATAGTTACATTGTATTTTATATTAAAAGTACAAAGACTATTCATTATGCCAGCTAGACTTATTTAAAATTTGCTGTGAATTTTGTTGCAGTATTGTCAACTTGCCCTCCAAGAGTGAGAATGATATCATTACATCTTAAAGAGAGGTTTCACAAAAAAAATGTATTTGTACTAAATATTACTTCTATTTATACTTTTTCAAATTGCACAATGCCTGCAAATGTGCTTTAAAAAAAGGTTATTTGGCAGTGATTATAAGTTGACTGCAAAATCCAGGAGGAGCTGTTATGAGTACCTGAAATAATGGAATTTTAGAAATATTTAGCAGGTCAGGCAACATCTGTGGAGACAGAGTTAACATTTTGGTGACCTCTCACTAGAATTCAGTTCATGCGTTCTGATGAAAGGTCGTGGATGTAAAATGTTAACTGCTTTCCTCTGCAAATTAGTAGTCTGGCCGTACAGGTGAACCCCAGATTACAGCAGTCGGGTTACGGAAGTTTGCCCTTGCAGAATTCACAAATCACTACCCGTACAATTTGAGAAATGGAATAAAATTTGCCCTCGTGGAATTTATGTGGAAAATAAAAGTAAATAAATCAACACCAAATTTATTTTTTTCAACTCGCATTTCTCAATGCATGCACAGATGATGTGGTTTTGCATTACGGAAGATCACTATATGGCCCACTTTCTGGGAATGCAACACCTCTGTGATGTGGGGGATGTCTGTATTCCCAATATTCTCTGTTTTTATTTCAGAATTCCAGCATTTGCATTTGTTTTGCTTTTTGTACCTTGAATAGCTGGGGTACTGCAAACTTTCACATTTCTACTTGATGTTCTGATGATGTCAGAAATGTTATTGAGTTTCATTCCTTTTCAGCCATTTAAAAATTGTAGTTGATCTTGTGCTTAATTATAGATATACTTGGAAGTGTGAGGGATTTGCTCTACTTTTCTTTCATCAAGGGGGTAATGCTTAATTCTGTGCCCCCCTTCTGTACAAGTTAACAAGGACTAGGCATATTGATATTTTGCAAATGACACTAAACATAGTGGTATAGTGGACAATAAAGGAGGTTATCTAAAATTACGAAGGGATCTTGATCAATTGGGCCACTGGACCAAGGAATGGCAGCTGGAGTTTAATTCACATAAATGTGAGGTGTTGCATTTTGGTAAGGCAAACCAGGGCAGGACTTGCACAGTAAATGGTAGAGCCCTGGGAAGTATTGTAGAGGAGGGAGACCTAGGGGTGCAGTAACAAAGTTCCTTGAAAGTGGCGAAACAGGTAGGCAGGGTGTTGAAGAAGGTATTTGGCATGCTTGCCTTCATCAGTCAAAATATTAAGTACAGGATTTGGGAAGTCATGTTACAGCTGTTCAAGATGTTGGTAAGGCCACATTTGGAGAACTGCGTACGGTTCTGGTCATCCTGCTATAAGAGGGATGTCATTAAACTAGAGAGGGTGCCAAAAGGATATACAAGGATGTTACTGATACTGAAGGGTTTGAGTTATAAGGAGAGGCTGGATAGACCAAGACTTCTTTTCCTGGAGGACAGGAGGCTAAGGAGTGACCTTACAGAGGTTTATAAAATAATGAAGGGCGTAGATAAGGTGAATAGCCAGTCTTTTCCCCAGTGTCGGGGTGTCCAAATCTAAAGGGCATATATTTAAAGTAAGAGGGAAAGGATTTAGAAAGAACGTGAGGAGCAACTTTTTCACACAGATGGTGGTGAGTATATTGGATGAGCTGCCAAGTGAAGTGTAAGAGGTGGGTACAATTATGACATTTAAAAGAGATTTTGACAGTAACATTGTTTGGGAAGGTTTAGAGGAATAGGGGCCAAATGTAGACAAATGGGCCTAGCTCTGTCAGGCAACTTAGTCAGTGCAGATAAGGGGCTGAAGGGCTAGTTTCTACAGTGTATAGCTCTATTTCACAGTATTTGTTTTCCTTTTGTCTTTTCTCACTGGATGTGAGATTTTATTTCTTAACAGAAGAACTGGGCTTGTACTGTGTTGCTTTGCATCTTTCCCTCGGCCTCCCACTCACCCACCTCCCTCGGCCTCCCACTCTCTTTCCCTCCCCCCCCATCGAACTCCCAATCTCCTCCCACTCGCTGTCCGCCTCTCTCTCTCCCACTCGCTGTCCGCCTCTCTCTCTCCCACTCGCTGTCCGCCTCTCTCTCTCCCACTCGCTGTCCGCCTCTCTCTCTCCCACTCGCTGTCCGCCTCTCTCTCTCCCACTCGCTGTCCGCCTCTCTCTCTCCCACTCGCTGTCCGCCTCTCTCTCTCCCACTCGCTGTCCGCCTCTCTCTCTCCCACTCGCTGTCCGCCTCTCTCTCTCCCACTCGCTGTCCGCCTCTCTCTCTCCCACTCGCTGTCCGCCTCTCTCTCTCCCACTCGCTGTCCGCCTCTCTCTCTCCCACTCGCTGTCCGCCTCTCTCTCTCCCACTCGCTGTCCGCCTCTCTCTCTCCCACTCGCTGTCCGCCTCTCTCTCTCCCACTCGCTGTCCGCCTCTCTCTCTCCCACTCGCTGTCCGCCTCTCTCTCTCCCACTCGCTGTCCGCCTCTCTCTCTCCCACTCGCTGTCCGCCTCTCTCTCTCCCACTCGCTGTCCGCCTCTCTCTCTCCCACTCGCTGTCCGCCTCTCTCTCTCCCACTCGCTGTCCGCCTCTCTCTCTCCCACTCGCTGTCCGCCTCTCTCTCTCCCACTCGCTGTCCGCCTCTCTCTCTCCCACTCGCTGTCCGCCTCTCTCTCTCCCACTCGCTGTCCGCCTCTCTCTCTCCTTCTCTATATCCCCATCCCTCTCACAAAAACCCCTTTCTCCAGTGCCCTGGTAAGGAGGTATACTCCAGTGGTAGGGAATGATGTGGTGCATGTTTCCTTTGTATTTAGATTTAAAATAAGTTTGGAATCCAGTAATCAGCACAGTCAGCAGTTTAAATATTTCATCAGTTTATTCACTGCTTATTCATTTCCCCATTCAACCAGCACCCTACAAATAAAATTGAAATTAATGTAGTCCTTTGGGTGGTGTTTCAATAAAAGTGGGAGCTTGGTTGTAATCTTTGTCAGAATTAAATTATACATCAGTGGTGTCAATGCTGTATGTTTAAGGAAATATGTATTAACCTATTAGCATCCAGTTTTCATTGGAAACAAGCCATTTTCACGCTGAGCTTGTGTTCCTGCTTGAAGTCTTCCTGTCACTGTTCCGTATCCACGACCCAGCCTAGGGCGTCTTTTGACGGATAGCTAGCCATTTCCTGTGGTATACACTAACACTAATTGAAAATTTGGGTGGCCTTGCTTATTTATTTTGAAGGAATGCATTGGGTTATATTTTCATGGTAGTTTCTCAGCAGTGCAGCATTTCAGTCTCCAGATCACTGAAAGCAAAAAATGGAATTATGAGGCCTAATTTGATTTAGGCATTTTATATCATTTAAACCCTTTCTGTAAATTCTCTAGCAACATAAACAACCTCTGTTTTCTTTGAGACTTGCAATGTTATTTGAATTATACTATATTTCTGAATCAACAGAGCTGTTGTGTGGGGCTTCAGTACATTACGCGTTTTGATGTGAATTTTTGAAATGTTTTATTTGAAAGAACTTGAACTCGTTGGTAAACTATGTAATGCATTCATTCATGAAAACACTTTATGTAGCCAAAGATCTAAATAACAATCTAAATAATATCAAACAATACCTAAATAGAATTTCAGTAGGCTAAGCTGAATACTTTCCCTCAAAAGTTGCCCATGATGGGAATTCACATTTATTTGTTGCTATTAAATTGGAAATCTGGTGTGCTATAGTGACATTCAACTTAGCTTTCTGTCATTATAAACAAATCATAATATTTAGAAAACATACTAGCATGAGCGGTTTGTCTTGTGAGGAAAGGTTGAGCAGGGTGGGCCTATACTCATTGGAGTTTAGAAGAACGTGAGGTGGGATTGCTAGAATGTATAAGATTCTGAGATGATTGGATAGAGTAGCTGTTGAGAGAATGTTTCCCTTACTAGGGAAATTTCACAATAAGGAGTCGCCCATTTAAGACACATAGAGGAAGAACTTCTTTTCTTTGAAATATATGAAATTCTGTTTCCCAGAGCTACCGAGGCTGAATTATTAAATATATTCAAAGCTCAGTTTTTTGGTTTATGTGAAGTCAACATGAGGAACAGGCTGGAAAGTGGAACTGACACCATGATTGGAGCAACCATGACCTGAGTGAATAGTGGAACAGGCTCATGGCCATAGACTTTACACATGCCGCAGTTCTTATGTTCTATTTTACTATACAATGGGTAGGGCAAGAAAATTCCATTTATTAACCAGGTGAGGAGCAATTTGCCTCTTTTCAGAGCTGACATTTTTATGGTTGAGGTGTTAACTGTGGAACATTCTCATTAAGATTCATTAAAATAAACTAAGACTGAATTGATGAGAAATGCTATGATGCTGGAGGAACTCAGCAGGCCAAGCAGCATCTGGGGAGAAAAGCAGTCGGTCAATGTTTCGGGTCAGGACCCTTCTTCAGGACTGATCTAGATTTCATCTAGATTCCAGCATCTGAGGTCCTTTGTTTCTCATGAATTGATGACTTTTTCCTAGTGCTCCTAGCTAAAATAGATCTCTCAACTTTGTGACTCTGCTTTGAGCAAATTGACTGCCATGCTTCCTTTATTATAACGGAAAGTGAACTTCAAAAGTGCGTAAATACCATGAACATTGCTTTTGATGTTCTGTTGGATTTCTTTTCCGCATCTTGGCACTGATCCTGTGCTGACTTTCAGTTGAAAAGTGAATGGCAATGACATAACACAAGCAACCTTTATCTGATTTAAAAACTTTGATTTATTATGCATTTATTCTTTTGAGATGCAGGCATCACTGGCAAGACCTGTATCCCCAATTACTCATGTTAAGATGGTAGTGAGCCACCTTGAACTGCTGCAGTATTTCTGTGAGGCCAGGATAGAGAGTTCCAGCACTTAGATGCCCTACAATGAAGGAATGGTGATATTTGTTGGGAATCTTAGGAGGAAGCACTTTAGCTGAATAAGACTGTAAATGCTTCAGCTTTGTTTTATCGCTCACATGCCGTGCTCTGTCATCTTTGAGAATGGGGATGCTCTTGATGCTTCTTCCTTTCGTTATTTAACTTTCTACTGCTGTTCAAGGCTAATGAGCCAGGACTACAGAGCTTTGATCTTTAATAGATGTGCTTAGATCTATCTATTGCATGCTGTTTAGCATGCACATTGTTCCTTGTTGCAGTTGATGTGGCCTGGAGAAAAAGTGGCAACAATTAACTGCTATCTTGTACAATGGCACTCCTTCCATTTTTGCTAGGTTAGCACCTTACTTCTATATACTTAACATTTGGAAAATGCACATGTATGCTCAATAGGAATGATAATTATTATATTTTTCCTTATGTTGCTATACTGAAGGTTTAGTTATGACTTTTGTGCTTTCTAGGCTATAGGCTTAAAGAAGAAATAATGGTCTAAAATGTGTTGAAAGTCTTATTACAATGGGGTTTGCTAAATTATTTCATATCTGGAAGACTAAACCTTGTATGATGTAATACAGTCACATTGGCAGATGTAGTTCACAAAACTTTGACAGTCCTCAGCTCTCTGTCAAAATTGTAATTTTTTTTTTGAATGCTTCTGAATGTTCCTGGCATTCAGAAGCATTCCAAAGCTATTAAAATCAAACAATTAAAATATGAAAACAGTTTTTTTTAAATATCCACAAGCACTTGAAAATGCTTTGTTGAATAATTCAAAGCATTAAAGCAAATGCATTTAAAGCAATTACATTAAAGAAAAACTTAGTTTTATTTTTCTTCTTCAAAGTGCAGAATCACCATTCCAATGAATAAATTCACCAATCTGCGGAAGGTTGAACCTTGAGCAAGTTCTGCAGGCAGTTTTCTCAGTATATCTGGAATCCACTGCCAGAAGGTAACAGAAAAATAGACAGAGGAGTTCCGCCAGCATATTTTGCTTTGCTTTGCTTGAGTCTCTTAAACTGGTGAAACTAAAAGCTTAGGGAAGTGTGTGGTGAATAAATGGTAACACATTTTTAGAGATATTTTCGATAATAAATATTTTGGTAGGTGATAATGATGACAAGGAATATTATTAAAATGCTCTTAATACAATGTAAACCTGAAAAATGGAGGAAGATATGGTAACAATAATCTGCAGCCAAAAATGGATGCTGGACTGCACTCTTAGTGCCTTATTTGTATCTACACATTTCATGTTAGAATTGGACATGGAACAGAGGTTAGGCAAAGTAATCAGTGATTTTAGTTTGTTCTAATTATTCTTAACATTACTCAAAAAATTCAACAAGCACTCGAATGCTTCGTGATATAACTTTCTGTAGATAGATGGGACTTTTTTTTGAATGTTCAAGGACTAGCAATGCCATGCATAGTGTGCATGAAATATACATGTGTCGTCTAAGAACATGACTAGTAATACTATTTAATTGTTTCTCTTTGCAGAGTATATTAAGTCTACAAAATAGATTCTTAGATCAATTTTATAGACTTTACCTTGTACTTCACCAATTTTTATGATGTGTTTTGCCTACATTGTAGGGTTCTCAGGATAGTAATTATTGACAATCCCTGGATAATTTAGGAGCAACAGTGCATTTCATCTGTACCATCACTTTACAGTAACTTTTCTAAAAAAAACATAGGACATTTTGGACTTCACAGTTGGCATAGGTATGATGGTTCAAATGACACCTGCGCTTTGATTCTTTGGTTCCGTTGATGACTGATAGTCACCATTACTACATTCAACTTTGTGTGTCCACAGTTGCTGTAAACCATTTGAACTTAATTCAATTATTGTATTCAATTATTCAGATCTGGTAAAGTTGCTTCAAGGTCTTGCATGTTATTCAAACAAAATTTTTATGGTGTATTATTTAGATAATTCATGGCTGTAATTTAGTATTTGATTTTTTATTAGTAATGTGACCTATTATTGCACCAAAGAGTGAAAAAAGGAACTTGATTTTTTTAATAAGCATAAAAGACTGATAATTATTTATTGAAACATTAGTTTCTTTTCATTTAAGGAAAGAGAAAGATGGGTGCCAAACAGAACAAACTGTGAATTTTGTATGCCAATTCCAATATTTTTGAAAATGTATTTAAAAGTAAAATTAAAAGAAGAAAGTAGCATATATTTTATTTGTGATAGTGTTGAATTGTTGGGATTGTACCAGTTTAAGTGTGGTTCTGTCTAAAACTAGATGTATTATATTAGAGACATAGTTGGTCTGAAATACTCACTGACACACATCAGTGAAAGGAGAGATCCTTGAGCTGATTTCATACTGGACAGTTCAGAGAATTGGGTACAGTGTGTTTCTCTGGTCTGTTAAGATTATGGGTTAAACTATTATGTTGATGCTTTCATTCTAGTAACATTTAAGGAGTTAAAATAGAAATTGGTGTAGATGTGCAAGAATTAGAAGGGTGAATGAAAATTCTTCGGTATGTTGATAATTGGTGTGTTCTTTTATAAGGGCAAATGGCTGGTTGTGATAAACGTGCTGCTGTATTTTCTATGAAGCACTGTTATGTGATGGAGCTGTTTTAACAGTTTTTTTTCAGTTGATTTGTTTTATAAAAAAATACATTTGGAATACTCAAGTTGACTACAAGGTGTAAACTCAGTCAGGAGTACATTGCTAGATTTGTTATGACCCCTACATATTTTCACTTCCAATGCAGCTTGTAGGATCAGTGCTAGCCTGTGGTTCTGATCTCACAGTTGTAAAGGTCATAGCTTTCAAAACATTTCTTAATATAGAGCAGATCCCCATGTAAGGATTTTCTGTAGGACAGCCATTTTGTTGAAGGCTAAGATAATAACATTGTACAGATTAAATTGCTAGATTTGCAGAATACTTTTGTATGTAATGTCCAGTAAATAAATATTTTATAAAGTTGATTTGAAGTGCACAGTTTGTTTATGGTAGTGAAGACTGAGAAGTATTAATTAAAAGTTCAAACGTTATGTTAATTTTATAATAGCAAGAATTGCAACTGTAGCTATTGTATAGTAAAATGTACAACATTAGGTCTTCCTGTTAAAGCAGAAGTTAACTGGAGTGTTGCTTTCCCCAAAATCAACCACTCCAAATGCAAGTTAACACTGCCACCAAAATGGATATTGGATAATTTGGTACAGAAGTTTGGGGTGAAGAGTGTTAAATTTGGAGTAAACAATAAGGTGATATTGTTGCACAATATTGAAACCAGAAAACTTTACATTAATTTTAAAAGTTTGTTGCCCTTCATCTAATTCATTTTTATTTCAAAAAATTCCCAAATCATTTTTGTCAAGAGTCAATTATTTTGAGGAAAGTGGTATTCACAAATACATTTGGATTTTCAGGCCAGTGAAGTTGTTCAGCAATTACGTCCTAATTTGGCATTAAGAACAATTACAGGCTCATTTAACAAGTGATAACATTTTTTACTTTCTTATTGGGTAAGAAAAAAATGGAAGATTATATTAATTGTTGGTTGGTATAGTAAACTTTGCAGCACCACATCCTTTGCAGTAGCAGGTTACTGCTGACATCTGCTTCTGTGTTTCTGCAACCAACTGTGCACAAATGGATGCGAGAAATTGTTGCTAGTTTTACAGAGTAATCCTAGCAATCACTGGGAGTTTTGCTATAATTTCAGCCACATGATAGAGCAGTGAAATAAAAGACAGAAAATGCTGGAAACGTTCAGCAGGTCAACCAGTATCTCTAGAAAGAGAAATGGAGTTAATGTTTCATGTTGAAGACTCTGCAATGTACACTGATGTGTTACTTCAGTGGTGAGTGTTTTCAGTACTTTTTGTTTTTATTTTATATTTTCAGTATTTGCAGTTTTTTTTATTTTGAGACCATTGAGTTGTGATTGGATAGAGAACCTCATTGATTTCCCTCATGAAACAGCAGATGTTAAGCTGACAGAAATGCAAGTGTCTGCAGATCCAGCTAGTAAAGAGCTGTGCACACAAAGCATCATTCTAACGAAGGACTTCAACCTGAACTGTTAACTCTGTTTTTCTTACTACATTTCTCTTACTACAGCTACTGCTGACCTGGTGAGTGTTTCCAGTATTTTCTGTTTTTATTATAATGGTCATCTTGACAGCTACTTACAATCTGACCCATGCCCCACTTAAACATTGCAATCGCGGCTGCAGCAGGTAGCAGATTTCAGTAAGTATTTCATTATTGAATTGCAGACATCACACACACTATATTCTTTGTTGAAGTTAAGGTGCCAAATTTCTTTCCCAAATGCCTCTCACTGATCTGCATATTGAGCTCTGTAACAGCAACACTGGCATTCAATTAGCATTACAGACTGATTGCCATTATGATCTGTGTTCTTCCTACATTTCCAAAAACAATTGATGCACGTGTGCAGACTGATTAGCAACTGGAATGTCTGTGTGTGCATTGAATTTGCACCTCTTAGTGAAGGCAGACATCGTTGAAGTAATTTGCCACTGTCTTCACTGAGGAAAAGACTATTTGAAAATCAAGACCTCAGACTGGACACAAAGCTTAACTTGGCAGCATGATCCTTCCCATATACCTCTGAGACCTGTACAATGACAGAAAGCATCTCATGGCACTGGAAAAGTAGCACCAGCAGTGGAAGGACAAGCAAACCAACAGCAGTGTCCTTTTGCAGGCCAGCACCTCGAGTATCAAGGCCCTAGTTGCACCCAGTTGGCTATTTTGAATAGGCTACTTTGAGTAGGCCACATCATTCACATACCCAGGACCTGACCCCTGAAATAGATGCTCTTTCCATGAGACAGTTTGGAACAGAGATTATCAGGCAGATGGAGTAAAAGATTCAAAGATGTGCTCAAATGAAGAAATGCAACATCCCAACTGATTCCTGGAAATCTCTGGTCCATGACTGCTCAAGGTGGAGAAGGAGTGTTTGACATGGTGTTGGGAGTATACAGAGACCCTGCATAAGTGGCAGAAAGAGAGTACCACCTCACAAACTACTCGCCAGCTCCAGTCTCATATGTGAAAGAGTTAGTGGTTCCAGCTTGGCTTCATTAGTCACCGCAGACACAAAATCGGAGTGGAAGAAAGTCATCCTCTATCACGGGACAAAGGAGGAGAAAGAGTAAGAGGAGTCATTGGCTAGGATCTTTGAGTCGTCATTGTCCACGGGGATGGTACCGGAGGATTGGAGGGTGGTGAATGTTGTTCCCTTGTTCAAAAAAGGTACCATAGAACCATACAGCACAAAACAGGCCCTTCGGCCCAGTAGGGATAGTCCAGGGAATTACAGACCAGTGAGCCTTACGTCTGTGGTAGGCAAGCTGTTGGAAAGGATTCTTAGAGTTAGGATCTATGAGCATTTAGAGAATCAAGGACTGATGAGGGACAGCCAGCATGGATTTGTGAAGGGAAGATCTTGCCTCACTAGCCTGATAGGGTTCTTCGAGGAGGTGACCAGGAAGTTTGATGAGGGTTGTGCAGTAGATGTGGTCTACATGGATCTTAGTAAGGCATTTGACAAGGTTCCGCATGGTAGGCTTCTTCAGAAGGTCAGAGGCCAAGGGATCCAGGGAGGCCTGGCTGTGTGGATTCAGAATTGGCTTGCCTGTAGAAAGCAGAGGGTTGTGGTGGAAGGAGTACATTCGGATTGGCGGGCTGTGACTAGTGGTGTCCCACAGGGATCGGTTCTGGGACCTCTACTTTTTGTGATATTTGTTAATGACTTAGATGAGGGTGTGGAAGGCTGGGTTAGCAAGTTTGCAGATGATACAAAGATTGGTGGTGCTGTGGATAGTGTGGAGGGCTGTCGAAGCTTACAGAGGGATATTGATAGGATGCAAAGCTGGGCTGACAAGTGGCAGATGGAGTTCAATCCGGAGAAGTGTGAGGTTGGTACACTTTGGAAGGACAAACTCCAAGGCGGAATACGAGGTAAATGGCAGGATTCTGGGCAGTGTAGAGGAGCAGAGGGATCTGGGGGTTCATATCCACAGATCACTGAAAGTTGCCTCGCAGGTGGATTGGGTAGTTAAGAAAGCTAATGGGATGTTAGCTTTCATATGTTGTAGGATCGAGTTTAAGAGCTGCGAAGTGATGGTGCAGCTTTACAAAGCTCTGGTTAGACCACGCTTGGAGTATTGTGTCCAGTTCTGGTTGCCTCATTATAGGAAGGATGTGGAGGCGTTGGAGAGGGTGCAGAGCAGATTTACCAGGATGCTGCCTGGATTAGAGAGTATGGATTATGAGGAGAGACTGGGGGAGCTAGGGCTTTACTCATTGGAGAGAAGGAGGATGAGGGGAGACATGATAGAAGTATACAAAATATTAAGAGGAATAGATAGAGTAGACAGCCAGCACCTCTTTCCCAGGGCACCAATGCTCAATACAAGAGGGCATGGCTTTAAGGTAATGGGTGGGAAGTTCAAAGGAGATGTCAGAGGGAGGTTTTTCACCCAGAGAGTGGTTGGTACATGGAATGCGCTGCCGGGGGGTGGTGGTGGATGCTGATACGTTGGGAAAGTTCAAGAGATTGTTAGATAAGCATATGGAGGAATTTAAGATAGAGGGATATGTGAGAGGAAGGGGTTAGATAGTCTTAGGAGTGGTTTGAAGGTCGGCACAACTTGGTGGGCCGAAGGGCCTGTATTGTGCTGTATTGTTCTATGGTTCTAAGATTTTATTGGAAATAAACAAAAACTGCAGATGCTGGAAATCTGAAAATGCTGGAAGATTTTGGTCCCCAGATAACATTTTTAATGCTGAAATAATAGAAGGTACTGATTCTAGTTTTATGACCCAAATGTTAAACAATACTAAATTTAAGAGTGTATTTTAAAAATATATCAAATTCTTACATTTAACTTCTGACATTTTTCTTGAGATACTGAAAATAAAATTGTTTTGGCAACAGCATAGGCCAGAATTGTGTTTTCAGTTCATCTTATTAGTTAGGATATTAATTAACTGATATGCAATTTAGTCAAATATCCAGAAGAAATGGAACACACATTGAGCAATGAGCTTACTATTTTAGGATTGTTTTGATTTACTAGCCTTTTCAAAAATATTAGTAAATTAACTATCCTACCAGAAGCAAAGCCTAAGTTGGGATTCCATGTTTGAATTACTATTTTAAACTCACACTAGACATTCCTTCTTTATAATCTATACTCTTTGGTTTATGCCATTATGAAGCATTCACACAGAGCACAGAATGTGAAGTAGGTACTGACTTAACAGCAATTCATTAAATTTAACACTATTTATTAATGTAGTTGTAATTTTTCCCATTATTTTGTGGGTCAGTGTTTAGCTTTCTGACTGTGAAGTGCAAGTTTTCCTAGTTTGGACATTGTTTTGCTAACGTTCCAGAATTATCCATGAGCTATGATGCAGCCAAAAGAAGAATAGAGCTTGTCTGCTCTTCCCTAAAAGTATGCCTGGGACAGTCTTCAAAACTTTGCATATTTTTTCCTTTGCTTGCATCTGCTTTTGCTAGCATTTTAGTGATTGCACTGTAGGTTTGTGCTTGAAGTTTCATTATGAAAGCATAAGTTCAATACTAAAACCCTTCTAAAGAAACAGCTTATCATTGTGAGGAATGGGGTTGTGACGCAAAGAACCTTTTCGCGTGAGGCTCACATAGCCTGGAGAGAAGGAAGACTCCCCTCAATTTGGCTTTTGTTTAGCCATGGTATGAACGAATGATTCTTTATAATAACTTGATGCATAACTCAGTTTTATCAATGTCCTTTACCTTCCTTATACGTGATGAACTTCTTGTTTCTTTAAGCTTTGCAATCTGGTTTTTTTTGTTGTAAAGAGAAATACATTTAAGTCGAAAAGTTTAATTGTAAGTGGCACCATAGTATCTCTCTTCATGTAAAATACTCAAAGATGAAACAGTCAAAGCACTAATAGAAAGCTTATTTATCATTTTTTTTAATTGATGTTAATTTGTTAAGTGCATTTGTTATCCTAGTTTCTCACAGCACATATTCTTTATTCCTGAAATATTCTGCTAAGGCAATCACTTGGGGTTGAAGTGGCTCATTCAGTACAGTCCCGTGGGTTATGAGGTGACTACTGAGATCGATGTGGGACATGGTCATAGAGTCACACCGAACAGACACAGGCCTTTTGGTCCCCCATGACCATGCAGATCATCAATAACCCATCTGCACTGATCCCATTTACCAGCATTCGGTCTGTAGTCTTCCATGCCTTTGCAATTCAAGCACTCATCTAGATACTTTATAAATGTTGTGAGAGTACCCACTTTCACTACCCACTCAGGTATTGTTTTCGAAAGTCCAACCACCCTTTGGGTGAGAAAAAATTCTTTCTCTGATCACTCTGTAGCTCCTTACCTCCTGACTCTAAACCTTTACCCTCCAGTTTTAGATAGCTCTGCTGTGGGGAAAAGTGTCCTACTGTCTATCCTACCTTGGCCCCTCAAAATTTTGTAAGCCTTAATCAGCTCCCCTCCCTATCCCCTTTGGCCATTTCTACTCCAAGAAAAACAAACACAACCTCTTCAGTCACTCTTCATGACTGAAAGGTTCCATCCCAGGGAATACTCTGGTGAATTTTGTCTGCACCCTCTCCAGTGCAATCATGTCCTTCCTGTGGTGTGGTGACAAGAAATGCACACAGCACTCTACTTATGGTCAAACTAATGTTTTGTAAAGCTGTACAATAACTTCCCAACTCACATCACCTCGCACTTATCAGGCTTAAATTCCATGCGTTATTGCTCTGTCGATTTTACCAACTGATCAATATTTTCCTATAACCTAAGACTATCTTCCTCACCTTTAAAAACACCAATAATTTTGATATCATCTACCAATTTACTGATCATACCTCCAACATTCACATCCATGTCATAAATATATATGACAAACAGTGAAGGTCACTGCTCTAATCCCTGTGGTACACCACTGGTCACAGGATTCTGATCTCAAAGCATCCTCCACCATTACCCTCTGCTTCCTATGGCCAAGCCAGTTTTGGATCCAGTTTTCCAAATTGCCTTGGATCCTATGGGCTCTAATCTTTTTGACTGGTCTGCCATGTGTGACCTGTCAAAGGCTTGACAAAAGTATATGTAAACTACATCAACTGCAGTGCCCTTGACTCATTTTGTTAATTGTTCAAAAAAATTAAAATCAGTCAGATAGGATAACCAGGGAAAATGTGATTACTAACAAAATCATGCTAACAATCTTTGATTTATCCCTGTCTTGTCAAGCGTAGATTAATTCTGTCCCTCAAGATTTTTTCCCCCAATAAATTTTCTACCATTGATATTAGACTCACTGGCCTGTAATTACCTAGCTTATCCCTGCTGACCTGCTTGAATAAAGGTACCACATTTGCTGTCCTCCTTATTTGGCACCTCACCTGTGGCCAGCAAAGATTTAAAAGTTTCTGTCAAGAGTCCCAGTAATCTCCTCCCGTCTTTCCCTTAAAGATCCTGTGATGCATCTCATCAGGTCCTGGTGATTTATCCACCTTTAAGCCTGCTAATACCTGTTTTAATGCTAACATGTTGTAGAATGAATTCTCCAGCTATAATGTCCCCTTTAGTGAATAGAGATGAAAAGTGTTTATTTAAGATCTCACTTATGTCCTCTGTCCACATTTTCCCTGGTTACCCTCCTGCCCGTCAGTGATATTTTGTGTCTCTTTGCCCTCCTGATCTCTTTTTTTTAAATATCCTCCCCCTTTACTCAGAAGGACCTTCCCTGTTTTTAATTCTGTATTAAGCTTCCTATTTTCTCATCCTGCCCTCAATATCCCTTGACATCCAGAGTTCTCTGGACCTGCTGTCATCTCATCTTACCCTTGTGGGAACACATTGGCCCTGATCTCTCTCTCTTTCACATTTAAGTTTTCCCACTTGTTGGTTGTAGACCTACCCGCAAGTGGCTACTCCCAGTCTATCTTATGATATTGAAATCAGCCTTTCCCTATTCTAGGACCTTAATTTCTAGACCATCCGTATCTCTTTCCATGACTCCCTTGAAATATAGGTGTGGTCGCTAACTTCAAAATGCTCTCCCACTGACACTTCAATTGCTTACCTGTCACATTGCCTAAGAATAGGTCCACTGCTCCCCCTTCTGTAGTCAGACAATCAATGTACTAGCTCAAGAAGCTGTTCTGGGTGTACTTGAAAAATTCTACCCCCTCTGAACCTTTCACATTAAAACGGTCCCAGTTAACATTGAGTAAATTGAAACCCCTGAATACTATAGCGCAATTGCTCTTGAATCACTCTGCAATTTGTCTACATATCTACTCTATCTCCTGCAGACTGTTAGGAGGGGTTAGTACAACCCAGAAGAGTGTTTGCCCCCTTTTTGTTCCTAAGTTCTACACGTATCCTATGATATCCACCTTAATTACTCAAGAAATGGATTCCTTAATCTATAACCACAGCTACCTCATTTGTACCTCCTCTGACCCTGCCTCCTGTAAAGATGTCATTGCTTTTTCTCAATTTCTCCAATCCATCTGTTCTCAAAATGAGGCCTTCTGCTCTAGAGCTACTGAAATGTGTCTGTTCCAGAAATGTGGCTTCCCCTCTGCCACACTTGATGGAGCCTTCACACATACTTTCTCTATGTCCTGCATGTCTATTCTGACAGCCCCCCACCCCTCCCCAGACAGAACAACAAGAGTTCTCTTGGTCCTCACCTTTAATCCACCAGCCTCCACGTCCAACACATCATCCTTTGCTGGCTCCAACATGATTCCAACACCAGTCACATTTTTTCCCCTCTTTCCTCCCACCCCCCAGCCCACTCCTTCTTTCCACAGGGATCGCTCTCTTCGGAACTCCCTTGTCCACACATCAGTCCCCGCCCACCCCTCCCCATCTCCTGGCACATTCCCATGCAACTGAACAAGGTGTAACACTTGTCCCTTCGTCAACCCCTCACCCACCCCACCACCATCCAGGGACCTAAACAGCCCTTCCAGGTGAGGCGGAGGTTCACCTGCACCTCTTCCAACCTGGTCTGCTGCATTCAGTGTTCACGATGTAGCCTTTTCTACACTGATGAAACCAAGCCTAGACTCAGCAACTGTTTTTCAGGGCACTTACACTCTGTCTGCAACTGCCTCTTGAGCTTCTAGTTGCATGTCATTTTAACTCTCCTTCCCATTCCTACACTGACCAATCTGTCTTCGACCTTCTCCATCGCTACAAAGAAGCCAAATGTAGATTTGAAGAACAACATCTCATATTGTACTTGAATAGCTTACAACCCAATGGAATGAACATTGAGTTTTTGAATATCAGGTAATTACATCCCCTGGTGTGCTCCTCCTCCTAGTTGTCCACCTAGTTTTCTTCTCCCTTTGTTCATCCTTTCCATCCCCCCCCCCCCCCCCCCAACCTGGTTCCATCTGCCCATCATCCCCTCCCTATCTGGTTCTATCTATCACCTACTACCTACTACCATTCTGGTTTAGCGGGAGAAGCTACAGAGTGGTAGTAGATGGTTATCTCTTTGACTGGAGGCTTGTGTCTAGTGGTGTGCTGCAGGGATCAGTGCTGGGTCTGTTGGGTTTATCATCTATATTAATGACTTTGATGGTAACATGGTAAACTGGATCAGCAAATTTGCAGATGACACTAAGATTGGGGACGTAGTGGACAGCGAGGAAGGCTATCGAAGCTTGCAGCGTGATCTTGACCAGCTAGGTAAATGGGCTGAAAAATGGCAGATGGAATTTAATGCAGACAAGTGTGAGGTGTTGCACTTTGGGAGGACAAACCAGGGTAAGATTTACACAGTGAATGGTAGGGCTCTGAGGTGTGCGGTAGGGCAAAAGGACCTGAGAATACAGATCCATAGTTCCTTGAAAGTGGCGTCACAGGTAGATAGGGTCATAGAGCTTTTGGTACTTTAGCCTTCATAAATCAGAGCATTGAGTATAGGAGTTGGGATGTTATGTTGAAGTTGTACAAGGCGTTGGTGAGGATCAATTTAGAGTATTGTGTGCTGTTCTGGTCACCTACCTACAGGAAAGATATCAATATGCTTGAAAGAGTGCAGAGAAAATTTACAAGGATGTTGCTGAGATTTGAGGACCTGAGTTATGGGGAAAGGTTGAATAGGTTAGGACTTTATTCCCTGGAGCCCAGGAGAATGAGGGGAGATCTTCTAGAGGTATACAAAATTATGTGGGGTATAGATAGGCTGAATCCATGCAGGCTTTTCCCCTAAGGTTGGGTAAGACTAAAACTAGAGGACTTAGGTTTAGGGTGAAAGGTGAAATATTTAAGGGAATCTGAGGGGAATCTTCTTCACTCAGAGGGTGGTGTGAGTATGAAACGAGCTGCCAGTGGAAGTGTTGGATGCGGGTTCAATTGTAACATTTAAGAGAGGTTTGGATAGGTACATGGATAGGAGGGGTTTGGAGGGATATTCTCCGGGTGCAGGTAGATGGGACTAGGCAGAAGATCAGGTTGCGTGGACTAGATGGGCTGAAGGGCCTGTTTCTGTGCTGTAGTACTTTATGACTCTATGACCTGCCAATCTCTCTCCCACCCCTTTCATCCTGCTATATACTGGCAATCTTTCCTGTTCCCTCTCAGTCTGGATGCAGGGTCTCAACCTGAAACATTGATTTACACCTTTTGTCTGCACAGATGCTGCTTGACCCACTGAGTTCTTCCAGTGTTTCTTTTGCAAAACCAGCTCCTCTTTTACATCTCTGTCACGCCTGAAAATTCTATACCCTCGAATATTGAATTGCCAGTCCTGCCCTTCTTTCAACATGTCTCTGTGATAGCAACAATGTCATACGCCCATACATTGATCAACACTCTAATTTCATCTGCTTTGCTAGTCAAATTCTTTGCATTAAGATAGATGTAATTTAGCCTTTGTATTCCTCCCATATACCTTATCACACTGATGTTTGCTCTGTCTACCTGACTGATTTAGTGTCCCTTCAATATTTGACTGTATCACCTCCAGAACTGTACATCTATTCTGTGTCACATCCCCTGCTAAATTAGTTTAAACCCGACTCAGCAGCACTAGCAAACATTCCCACGGGTATGTTAGTCCTATTTCAGTTCAAGTGCAACCCGTCTAGCTTGTACATGTCCACCTTCCCCAGAAACAGAAATCTAAGTCCTTTCCTTCTGCATGTCCTTTAGCTATACATTCACCAGACATATTGTCCTGTTCCTATCTTCAGTAGTGCATAGCACTGGAAGTAATTCAGAGATTATAATGTTAATCCTGCTCTTTAATCTATGATTTATCTCTCTAAATTCACCAGTCTTTTTACCTATATTGTTAATAGTACCAATGTGGACCACAACCTCCAGCTGCTTACCCTTCCCTTTTAGAATTTCCTGCAGCCACTCAGAGACATCTTTGATCCTGGCATCAGGGAGGCATCATATCATTTGGGAATCTTATCTGTGGCCACAGAAACGCCTGTCTGCTCCCTTGCAATTGAGTCCCCTATCAATTTAGTTCTGTTAATCTTTTTTTCTTCCCCTGATGTGTCGTAGAGCTAACCGTGGTGCCAGAAGCTTGGCTATCACTGCTTTCCACTGAGCAGCTATGCTCCCCAACAATATCTAATGCAGTATATCTGTTGGAGAGGGGATTGGCCACTGAGGACTCCCGCTCTTCGTGTTTGCACCTTATGTTCCGTCTGATGGTCACCCATTACATTTCAGCCTGTGCAGCCAATAAATGTGGGGTGACCAGCTCACTAAAAGTGGGACCCACAATGTCCTCAGCATCGTGAATTCTCTGTGGTGAATCCATCCACAACTCCAGCTGCATTGGGAGCTACAGTGGTATATGCTTCATAGCAAACAGTCACCAGGGACACTGTCTTGAGGAGCATACCTCAGGGTCAAGTTCTCCTGCTGTGGATGACCCTTGAGTTACCGTACTTCTCTAAATTAAAGGGAATAATGAATTACAATTGTGGATTTGTTCCAGTCTAACTGCTGTCTACTGCAATCTAAAGTCCTGATCTTTTACTTGTACTTAAAGAATTAAAACAGTAGAGAAATGTAGAAATACCCACTTGTTGCCACTCATCATTCCAAAGCCCATTCACTCACTGAAACCTGTACTCTGAGACTGTTGCACTTGGGGATCCCTTCTGTTTAATGAGATGGGCAGCTGGGTGGTTTGGGAGATGATGAACTACTTCAGCCATTTATTCCAAATTCTTGTGTGCTCCTGATCAATAGACTTGGTTCTCAATGGCACTTTGAATGTTTCTTTTCCACCTTAAATGGTCATGGACCATGGATTCCCATTAGTCTGTGGCACATTAACATTTTCCAGGTGATTGTCAATTACATCATCGATGTCTGCTTTCATTGAGAGATTGCTCCTGAATTATGGGAAATAGTCTACTTTATTGTCAGGGAGCAGTGCAGGGAGGCAGATTGACAGAGGAAGCTTGTTTTACGGATATTAAATGTAAGGCCCTTTCTTTCATAGATAACTTTGAGCTCAGTCTCTGAATGTGCGCATACACAAGCGCCATCTGCATATTGTAAATCCAACTGAAACTGAAACTTGCATCGGGACTGGAGAAGACCTAGATTGAACAGTTTCCCATTTGTCCTGTATATTAACTTGGCTCCAGCAGGAAGTTTGTTGGAGAAGAGGAGCTGCATTGCAGGAAGGCTCATTGAGGAAAGTGTTGAGGGGATGATGCAGCCTTGCTTGACTGTGTCTGCACTGAGAATGGATCAGTTGTGGACCTATTACTCAAAATCATGGCTTGCATGCCATCATGTAACAGATGCAAGAGAGGACAAATTACTGCAGGCAGCCAAATTTGAGGAGGGTGCTCCACAGTCTCACTCAATTGATGGTGTCAAAGACTATGAGGTCTAGAAAGGCCACGTATTTCTGTTAGAGTTATTGCATGGTGAAGATCATGTCCATTGTGCTTTTGGATGGGTGGGATCCACACTGCGGTTTGGGAGCAGTTCTTTGACCACTGGGAGGTGGTGGTTGAGGAGTATTCCGGTAATGATCTTTCCTATAGCAGTCAGCCTCTGTAGTTACAGCAATTGGATTTGCTTCCTTCCTTGAAGATGGTGATGATTACAGTGTATGAGGTCCCCTGACATGTTCTTCTTTTCCCAGATGTGAGAATGAAGGTTATGAATTTGTATCTGAGAATCCTCTCTGACAAGTTTTAGAAATTCAGTGGGGATGCTGTCTGTTTCCAGGCCTTGATATCCTTCAGTTGGTCTATTGTCTTTTGGATAGCAATGAGGTCAGACTGGATAATTTGCTATGGAAAGGAACCAAGAGTGCTTGCGTTAAGGACAGTCATGTATATTCTGAATCCCCACTAATATATCTATTTAGTAAGTCTTTGTGTAAAGCAAACTTTTCAATAAATTCTTTAAAATATAGACACTGCTGCAGAATGAGGCCCTTGGTTTGTCCTGTAGTTCCTTGCATAGTAAGCTCCTGATGCCAGCAGTGGTGTGTTCTGAGCGACAAGAAGATGGAAACTTATCAAGTTATTCTTGTGAAAAGCCTGGATGTTGCCAATTGTCGTATCTTGGATGTTTAATATAGTCAGAGTTTTATGTCAATTAAACTTGAGCTCTATTTTAAAATGTACTAGCATTTGAGATGTCATCTTGTACTGCGAGAGTGCGTAAGCTGCATGATCTTGCTATACCATTGAGTGAGAGGCAATGTCTGATTTAACTTCGTATTTTCCTATTTCAGTAAATGCCCTAACCCAAACGCATTATCAAATTATAGTAACAGAATATTAAGCCTTGATGCATCAGAGTTTTCTTTTATGTAGCTGAAGAATCTTAGTAAGGATATAACTTATTCTTTTATCTAATTAGAAATTCTTTAACCAGTTCTTATACCTCTTAAGAAAATTCAATCTTCTTCACTTTAACCATATCTTTAAACCTTAAGGTTCTAGCCTGCTGTGAACAGATTGAAATGCAAGGTAAAGTTAGTAGCCTTTATAGATCAGTAAAATATCCATGGACTTTCATTTTACCAAACTAATCAAAATGTTTATTGTTTTGATGTTAGAGCTCTGTAGTGTTGTATTTAAATCAAACAACCTACTGTCATTGGAGTGATAAATATTGCTTGTGCTAATGAATAAATAATAATTTTAAAATGTGGATCTCCATTATATTGGTTTAAGTATTATTTTATGGATGAGATTTCCTGTTTCAGATTTCATTTCTTGTTCATTTTAAAGTTAAGAGCTTTTGGTAATTCCAGTTTAGTGGAGGTAGAGATCCATAGCTCATGGATAATTGTTTATACATAGCTGTAATCTCTGGTCTGTAACCAATTGTAGGCATTTACTACCTGAGGCTTGTCAGTAACAATAGAAGATAAACTTTTAATAAATAATGATTTTTCACTGTGGTCTTATGAGGAAATCCATTGTGGAAGAATGCCAGGTTTGAATTTTTGTTTCCACAAAGGAACTCCAGCATTGCCAGTAAACAGGAATTGCCAGGGAGAAGGTATGAATAGAAAATGCTCAAAATACAATTTAGTTAGAGTAAGGAAAAAAAAAGTCAATATTTGAGTTGTGGCACATTGACAAGATTTACTGATTTATCCAAATATGTTTTGACTGAAATGTGAATTAGTTCTTCCTGTTTTAATTGCTTTTCCTTGCTGCTTTTAATTCTTTTTACCTGATTTAATTTCATATTTTCAAATTTCATAGTCTTTTTGCTGTACAGTGTTTGAAAACTTTCAAAGGTATAGCTCTCATTTCTATGACCCTAGGAAAAATGACTGGAAGTAATTAGGGCAGTAAGCATCAGCAAAGGGAAATATCAAAAGGATGATGAAACAACATTTTTTGCTGAACTGCTTTTTACTTGTAATTTCTATTTTTATGTGATTTCCAGCACTTCCAAATTATTGTGTTTTTATTGACGACATCACTTGAGAGAAAACAATTAATACTTGTCTGATAGATCTGCAGATATGTGTTGCTCACTTCTCCAATCCCATCTGAATTGTTTAAAGCCAGTTGGATCTAAAAGCATAATCAGTGCAATTAATAACATACCCAATCTGCAGGTTACACACATGCCAATAGAAGCAGCTAAGTTTAGAAGCATCAAGCTAACAGTTCTTAAAATAAGATGGAAATAATCATATTCAAATATGATTCTCTTAGAATTAGAATTAAATTGCATCAAGTAAAGAGTATTGATTTGAAGATAATTAAAAATATTTACGGTGCATTTCTTATGCACAAATGTTGTTCTGGACAGTATTATTTGGATAGTATTATATCAGTTTTTAATGACTGTTGCAATTATGTTGCTTGTGGACAGGGCTTTAGTGTTATCTTACTCAATATCTTAGTCATTATCATACTCATTATCTTGTATCTTAATTGTGTTAAAGTTTAGAGGATTTTAAAAAGTTAATAGTTCTTGAAACCTATGCTAAAAAAGTGACATATTAAGAAAACAAAAAGATTTTTCATTAAACATAGAATGTCACAACATCATTGTGTTTGAAATGATTGAAAACCGTATCAGAACAGACCAATATTGCCAATATTTTTTGTGCTGATTATTTTGCCTTTTAAGTGAACAAAAGCACACTGTAGAAACTTTTTTTCTGTTATGTTGTGTATTGGGAGCACTATTGCAATCACTATCAATTTATGAGAATATGGGGATTTTTGACATCTGCTGTGAAACACAGATTTGCACAAGCATTGCTCAAAATTACTGATAAATATTAAAATAATGGATATTAATTTTCTGATGCCCTTGTCCTCTTATATATTGCATGCTAAAAATCGCAGTTATGGTGGTCCCTAATTGAAATTGCTATTTGAGTGCTCTAGTCTTAGCAAGATAGCATGTAGATGTATGTTGTTTATTTTCCTCAACATTAAACCTTTTCCATTTGCGTCGAATTGCCAACACAGAAATTACAGATAAACTCCAGACTGTATCCTCACTTTACTTTTTAAGAAAAGGAATGAAGTGTGAAAGGTTTAACACCTGTGATTTCCTCATTTTCCTAAGCCCCACTTATGATTATCTGGAGGCAGGCGGTCTTGTATCATGCAGGTGGGAAACATAACTCTCGTCTGGACCACCTCATACAGCTGTTCGAACTGTGCTGGCAAAGCTTGATTGCTGGTTGTTTGGCTGTCACCTTGACTGGTTGCATGTGATCTAGGATGTCCAAAGGAGCAAAGGCTACATGGTGATGTTTCTCTTATTCTGATTTTGTCCGTCTGCCTCCTTTGTTTTTCCATTATGGTTGAAGTATGAACAGGATTTGAATAACATTTTAAAATAAGTACTTTGGAATGTAATCAAGTTGATCCAAGTGGTGTAAATTGTGATTTATTTTTAAAGCTAGCTGGAGATTTTTACTTTTGTAACTTTTATGAGTTTTGAATTAATAGTTTAGGATCTGTAGACCTAAATAAGGTTAATGCTGACACTATTTTCAAATTGTGAAGAAGTGTTGTATTTTCACACATTGTCATTTCCCACATTAGTACGTACAACCAATTTGTATTCCTTTGTTTAAAAACAGTATTTCATTCAACAAGATGAGTTTTTATGTAAACAAGATTTCAGGATGAAATATATCTGCAAAGTTACTTATTTGTTTATGTGGCATAAGTTATTTCAGGCGTGAATTTGATATGTTCTGTTGCTGGTCAGTATACTGTTTTGAGCTCTGCGTTATACAGGTCTCTTCATTCTGCAGATAAAATATTTTCCATTCGCCAAAGTACAGAATTACAGCAAAATCTGGTGCTTCCGCCTTTCAACATCTTGCAATGTCTGTGCACTGAAAGATTTTGTATAACTTTTCAAGAAGAATTATACAAAAGGCACTAATTAAAATAAAGTTCTGATGCTGTTATTTAGTATTTTACAGAATTTTACATTTATGCAGTTGTTTTGAATCATCTTAACTGTTTTGCATCTTCGAAGTCTTGCTTTTAAAAAAAAGATCAAGTTATGTTGAGTTATATATTTTTTGATGCTTCTCATATTGAAATGATTTCAGGTACTATTATTATACATCAATTATCAAAATGTAGCCCTTTTGTATCAAGTATTTTGGTTTAGTTGTGAGGATATATTCTATAATAACCTAAGAGTTTTTGTTATCATATTTTAAATAAATTATAATCCATCTTTAAATCAAGGGATAAAGAGAATGAATGTTTTGCAATTTTTTGTATCTTTTGCAATCTTAGGATGCCTTAAAATGTGCTATTACCAATAAAGTACTTTTGGAGTGTAATCACTTTGTAAAGTAGAAAACAATAAACTTTCTGGATAAGATTAAGGCTGGAGGAAACAATGCTGCAGCACAGAAATTTCAATAAACAAATTCTAGCTTTATTAGTTATTTACTCCCATGATACTCCCTTTAATTTAATCAGATTCTCTTTTGCATGATTTACATTCTGTAGGAGAGGGGAGAAATGATCACAGATCATAAAGGCTATTTGTTGCTGCAAGCTTTCAGAAATTTTTGTGACTTACTAGGGCTGATAAAAATGTTACAAGGATTTTTTCAGCTCCAAAATATTCTTGGGACTGTTTAAAACTAAAAGTGAAGAGTTTTGGTTTACTTTCAAAAATGTATTGTGTGAAGGTAACTAAGCACTATCATTGTAGTTTGGAAAATAAACTGCTTTGAAAAATCTCAATAAACTTGGTAACTGAGAGTTACTTTGACCATGAATTAAAGTAGGATTAATTATGATTTCTATTCTTGCTGCGGATCCCAATTATTTCCTTAGCTTCTTTTTATTTACAATCCGATTATTTGCTGAATTTTCACATATACTTTGCACAAGAAATAGCGCATGAGCTATTTGGAAGGTCATGTTGATCTAAATATGATTTGAAGTAGCTTTCAAATTTTGCTCTGACCTTGAGATTTTTCTGAGGTTTGCCTTGCGGCATATTGTGTTGTAATGACGTACCTAAAACTAATGGAAATGAACACGAAAAGCTTCTAAGTATTCAAATAGGCCTATTTTTTTTGCTTGTTCTTGCACTTGTTTGCTTTGTTTAGTGAACTATAACAAAGAAATAGAAAATAGCAGTTTACTTTGTGACATTAAATTAAAAGACAATCTGCCAGTCAATATTTTGAAATGTTTTGTCTTTTTTCTAGTAGAGATAGATGCTGAATGGAGAAATAAAGAAACAATGTACATACTGAGCATTTTTGTTGGCACTTAGTGCAATTCCAGAATACAATGGCGATTAATTCTGCAACATAATCTCTATAAATGGATGTTTAATTACTTGGATGATGCAGAAAAAATCTGTAGGTTCTAAAATAATTGCTGTACATTTGTATAGTTGTATATTTGTCAGCTGATTTTTTTTAATCTATAGCTGATAAAAGCATAACTCTAATAACATTATCTGAACAGAAAACTGAGTGTTGTATTATTATTGAGGATCTAATATGGGTATATTTTCATTATCCATAATGCCTGCATCAAATACATTTGTTGCATTTTTAAAGTTTAATTGTTGATATTTATAGTTGTAAAATGTGTTTAATTATTTTGATCTGTATCATTGGAAACTTGTAAGTAACTAATAAATAGGGTTACTGCTATATTTGGTGAATGAGCTCATTTTACATTTGCTTACAATTGATTAGCTGTCAATTAAGTCAGCAGGGGCAAATCTGTGTATAATGATTATGTTCTTAAAGCATAAACAAATTATACAGACTGGATTCAGGTTTCACTCAGAATGGTACACTTGCAACATCTTTGATTTTGTTGTTTGAGTGGGATAAGGTGATAAAAATTATGGAACCATCTTTATTGATTGACACGAGACTTTTTTCAGTATTTCATTTCACTGGACAATAACCTTCATGTTAAAGCAATATTTGTAGCCAGAGACTGTTTCACTCTAATATTGTAATTTACAGGTGGTAAATATTTTGGGCTATCACGGATAAAACTTTGACATCCAGCACTTTTGAACTGAATATAATATTTTGAATTAATACATGTCGTAGCTTTCAGTAGTGAGTAATTCTGGAGGTCACAAAAATATTTTAGCCAACAAAGTGCTGCTTGTTGGTATTAAATTAAAAGAAGGAAGGCTTGGATTACAATTTTTAAAAAAATGTCTTTTGATGGTAAATAATTTCAAGGCTTTACTCATTTGTAAAACCTACAACTAAAATAAATTTGGTTGTCTGAATTGTGACTGCAATGTGTAGCCCTATTGTAAAAGTACGCACTGTAAGATCGAGTCAGGAGAAAATAAAGCACTGGATTTTTTTTAGCTCAAATTGATGAAATCAAAATTCTCTTGTGCAACCTAGACTTCTTGCGATTTTCTTAATTTTAGGTAAACAACATGCCAATTGTTGCTGAACATGTTTAAAAGTAGCAGCACGCCTGCTTTATATGACTCTCACAATACATTTTATAGTTAACAGCATTTTCTTATTTGCATTATTCCAGAAATTTATTTAGGTGTTTCAATAAACTGAAAGAGACTAGCTACTTAGATTTATTCATGGAAAAAAGAAACCAAAATAGAATTTGGGAAAGGAAGTAGGATTGTTTTAAAATATCTCTCATTGAAAAAATTCTGTAAAAAAAACATTCAATATTATTTTCATTCAGTATAATGGGATTAAAAATTAACTTTTAATTGCATTTGTCTACAAACCAAAATAATTAAACTGACACAAAAATGGATTGCTTTTTTTTGAATAGGGCATTTAATAATGCTTTAATATTGGATCACAACATATTGCATTTTTATATTTGAGTAGAAACTTTTCAATAGTTATTATAGATGTACAGTCGAATCAACCATTTTGTGGAAATTTTATTGTGTGAGTATAACTTTGAGGCCCCTGTTTTAGTTATTTATTTCCTAACTGGAGATAGTACATCTGAAGTCTAAATGACAGCAGTATTGCACTTTTGGAATATTCTGGTCATACCAGTAGTGTTCTAGATTTTATTTGACATTTTAACTATTTTTTAATAGATTATTTAAGTTTGGAAAATGAGGAAGAGCTGTGTCCTACTGTTATTACATGCCTATAATATTCTGTTTGTGTAACTTATTTAATATTTTTCAAAGGGAAATAATTATATCATGAAAAGTTTCTTAAGGTTTTTTTGGATGCATGGTCTCACTTTTTATTCTGACAAACAGTAGGGCTCCAACTAGATTTGGATTGTCTTTACATCAGAAGATGTTTGGCTGTGCTCTCCTTAGAATTAGAAAGCTCAGGGATCAAGTTCCTCTTCAGGGCTTCATCATGATAAAAGTTATACTTGACTATAATAATCTCATCTTTTGGTGCCACATTTCTTCAGTGCCTCTATCATGAGTGTGATGGCAGCAGATTATTGGTATGTATTCATAAAAAAAGATGTTCTTATGAAAGATTATGAACCTGAAACATAGTCTGCTTCTCTCTGTACAAATGTTGCCTGACCTGCTGAGTAGTTCCATCACTTTCTGTTTTAAAATATAACATTTTGTTCACATTACAAAATACAATTTCTGCCCAGTACTAAGTGATGTTCCATGTGCTGCATGGAAAAGTTCCTGGAATCCATATTCAAGGAACATTTATATTTGATTGGAGGTTTACTAATGTCCAGCCACAAGAATGTTTAGAATGCTGTTCTCCTCCACCAACTTAACTGTAGAAGCTTTGAATGATTGTCATTGTAACATCCTTCATAACTGCTTTAAATCCATTGAATCTAACTGATTAAAAATAAATTGCCATTGCATTACTTAGTAGAATATTAAAGAGTGCTGCAGATTCTTGTCCATGATAAACAATGGGATTGTAACTTATGGTTTGTGAGAATCTGGAAAAAAATGTTAGCAGCACAGTAACAGCTTCTAAATGTGTTTCACAAGTAATAAGTCATGGCCTCCGCACGTTGGCAGTCTGCAGTCATTAGCATTCCCATGTGGAGGTCGTAGCTGTGCCATTATCAATACTAGCCTAAAATGACTTCTCTTTAGAAAGATGAGAAGCTATTTTGTTTTCACTTTAAGATTAATATATCTAAAACGCATCTTTTACTTTGAGATGGCAATATTTTTCTGGCATAATTGAAGATGTATAAACTGTACATTGGTACATGTAATTACCTAAAAAGGATGTTACACTAGTATTCTGATTAACCCGATTTAGTGTTGTTTTGTGGTTAGATGATGAATGTTATTGATTATAACACCAACAAGTTAATCATAAATATATATAGTTACATGCTGAGTATGGTGTACAGGAAGGCCTACATGATTCCCTCATTTCTTGCAAGGTAATAATTTTAGTGGTTCTGTTAGTGATAATAATATCTTGCAAATTTGTGAGCCCAGCAGGTTAATGCTGTATTTAGATTCTCAGCAAATATGATAAAATCACCAGGATCAAAGTCTACCTCTATTGATTTTAAGCCAATTGTATGTACTGAAAGTTTTGAAATTGACCAGATAATTTGAGGATAAATATGCTTTAAGTTATCAATTATAAAAGTAAAGAAGTGATTGTTTAATTATTGCATTGCTTCAGTACTGAAGTGATTAAATGACGGTAAAACTTATGTGGTGGTGAAAGGCAGTTTATAAGTGTATGTTTTCCTTTAACTAGCTGACAGTAACAAGGAGACTCACATTTATATATTTCCTTTTACATCTTCAGGATGTTTCAAAACATTTTATAGTCAACAAAGTACTTTTTGAGTGTTATTCTGGGTTATAATGTTAGAAGTAAAAACTAGAATTAAAAAAAGGAAAATTAAATACATAGAGTGGGATATAACTCAATTATCTTGGTTTCCAAAGATGGATATTGTGTTCACATCTTAAAAGGATGCATTTCTTGCATGGACTGTAAGAAACTACAGCAATATGAAGGATAATTTCTTTCTTCTGCTGTATGCAAATAATATTATAAACACATTTGTCATAGTTTATGATTTCATTGCAGATGATAGATAAAGACATTTTTTAATGTAAACTTAAAAGATGCTGGCTAATTCAAGATAAAAGTGAGTATGAGTTGGGGACACAGACAAAGCACAGAAATTGTAAAGATACCAGTGGCTGCTGTTTGTACTGTTAGTCTTCATGCTAGAAATTATACCTGTTTCAGTCCAGGATATAGATATCGGTGTTAGCTTCAATGATGGGCAGACCTGCTGGCAGCAGCCTCTTTTTGGCCTCCAGAGGCATTGTTGAATATAGCAACCTGTGCTCTTGTGATGAGAATATTAGTGGGAGTGAAATTCATCTTTGGTCTCTAGCATTAAATAATGCAAAGGTGTTGTCCTCTCTTGTATTTGCCTCTGCATATTTGGCTCCATTGCAACTTTATTCTGTAGTTGCACAATATTATGTTCTAATTGGAAAGAATTTGTATTTTTATTGAGTATGTTAGGAATTCATAGCTAAGGTAGATTTGCATGTTATTTCATATAGGTGGTAGTGTAATCTTACAAATTTCACCCTTTGAACTTTTTTAGCTAAGTTTAGCTACACCATGGAGAAATGTTGTCAACCTTTGTGCTCCCTTTCAATGTCAAAAGTTTTATCAGAGGCACTCTTGAAAAATTATATAATTTATCTCTGCAAGTTGCGGGTAGACAATTATTTGTTTAAATTTCTTCTTTTCATGACATGAAATATTTGCATCAGTCACAATAAAGTCCCATTTTGATATCCGAGTGCACAGATCACTAATTGTAAAAATATTGAATTAATTTTGAAAGTATTAAAAATTGTACAATCATGAACTGGCATTATATAGATAAAAAAGTTCTTGTGCATGATATGAGGGATATTTAATATAACCATTTTAAAAAAGTATATAATCCATACTTTTCCTACAGATCAAATGTAAGCATTGGTTGAAATTTGCTGTTGGAATTTTTTTTTTGTCAGGCAATTATCTTGGTAGTTGGATATTCTATACCCGAAGTACTTCAAAGCAAATTAAGCTCTTTTGTAGCATAGGGCTACCATAATGTTGAAAGCTTTCCAGCCAATTTGTGGACATCAAGTTCCCACAAACAGCAGTATGATGATCACCTAATAATTTATTTTACTGATCCAAATGGAGCAGAGGGAACCATGTCTAACATTTTAACCATATGATGACATCTCTGACATAGCACTCCCTCAGTACTGTACTGAAACAACAGCCTACATGATTACTCGAATCTCTGCAGTAGGATTTGTATTCAGAAGGCCATATGGGTTTGCTAACATAATAAAAATCAGCATCTATTTCAACTTTTAATGTAGGTCGTATGTGTAAAAATGAACAACCACTATCTGCAAGATGTTAGAAGGGCAAGGAATAATAAAAAGTTAAAATAGAAAAAGACTCAACCAGAAGCCACCCACAGAGGCACTAGCATAACTGGGCAGGTCATCTTAGTTAGCAATGGCAAAGTCATCTGATGTGTTGAGGCAAAAAGATTATAAAAAATATGAACAACTTATTACATGAATGAAGACAATATAACATATTTAAACATGTGTGCAATAATTGTATCCATTATGCCAAAATTATTGGTTCATAAAAGAAATGTCAAATTTCAATAGCCCCAGACAAGGCAATCCTGGATGCTAGGAAAGAGAAGGTCTTGAATCTCATGATCCCAAGAAAGCTCAGGGCAGAGTCATTTTCAGAGGACCATTTTCCCCCTAACACCAATGACAAACCCAAAAAAGGCAACTTCTCAACCTGGCAATGCTCCATAATAAGCTCCTGAAGGTGAGTATACTTATGAGACTTCTCTAAGTGAGCCTTGCCCAACATTAACAACTACAGCTACATTCTCCTTCTTGAAGATGGTATCTAGAATCCAACATCTACTATCTCCACAAACAATACAGGGTTCTCTGAACACTAGCTGTCCATACTGGGTGATCTTATGTAGACCTATTTATGCTCATTTACACTATGTGCACCAAACCTGTGTTGGTCATTGTGTACAATATTTTATGTTAAATATTCCCTAACTATATATCATCTATATTTTAAAATGAAGAGTATTGGTGAATTCACAGTAATTTAGATTATGAGCTTGCTCAAATCTTATAGTTTAATTATAAATAATTATTAATAATGTGTGATGTGAATTAGTGGTTTAAGATCTTACCTGTTCATCACAAATTTCACTTTTATTCAAAATAATTTCTGCAAATAAAATAATTGCTAATTTGCTAACAATCATGACTGAACAGCATTCCTACCTTGTTGCTAAAATGTAATACCATTGACTTACAAGACGCAAGGTCAAAACTGAAATTCCCAAGTAATGATCGTTGGTGTTGGCTCAGCAAAATGATGGTTCACCTTGCCTATTTGGCAGATGTTGTGGGTTGAAACCTTACCTATGGGACTCAAACTCGTGACCTACACTGAAGTCCATTTTAATTCTAAGAGAGCACTGTACTGCCAGAGATGTCATCTTTTAGATAAAAAGTTAAAATTATAGCATATCTTAAAAGATCCCATGCAGTGTTGGAAGAAGAGCAGTGAGTTCATCCAGTGTTCTGGTGAGCATGTATCTTTCAACCAAAACCGCTAGGTATTTATCTCATTACTGTTTGTTGGACCTTGCCTCACACAAGTTACCTGTTGTGTTTGCCCATGTGCCTCAGTGCCTCCACTTCAAAATAAATTAACTTTTTGTAAGGAACTTTAGAATGACCAAGGACATAAATGATGCAATACTAATACAAGGTTTTTCCTTGAAATTGCCCACAGTGGCTGGGAATCTGAGAAAGCATTTCCGACTTGGGTTGTTTTCATGCACTCTGATACTTTCAGAGCAGAAATAGGTGCATTAGATGGTCTAAATTATAATTTTCTATTTTAACGTACAATGGTTTTTGTATACCTTCTGATGTATAAACATAAAAATATTGTTGATGTGCAATGCTGTTTAGTTTAGGATCTTTCATTTCAAGCATGTTAAATTACACAATTGACTGAGTTGATAAAATAATATTTGAAATTTGGAATCTATTAATAAGCGCTACTTTGTTAAAATTATCCTCTGTACGTTAAAGATTACAGTGCTTCAATGATTTAATTGATAGTTGATATTTTTTCTTTAAGATTGACTAATTCTATAAATGTTAATCATTGTTATAAATCAGTTTGTAACATACCACATTTACAAAATTATAGAGCTTCACAAGTCACTTTCTTTGGATTATAGCACTACGTTGTTTGAATGAAGTACAAATGCATTGCTGTGCTGGAGTAATTTATTCCAGAAATGTTAACTTTAGCTTTAGACCACTTTGTTAATTATGCTTTTCAGCAAGCCTCTCCTTTACACACAGCTTGCTTTTCCTGTAATTTGTGAGGTGGAGTAGATACAAGTGTTAGAATCACCATTCACCAGTCATTTGGTTAGCAGAGAGAGTGAATGGTGAAAGGCCATGACCAGTATGTTACCCCAGCAAGGGATGGATTAACCTCCCCCTAAGCCTAATGATAGAAGCCCAGTGCCTTTCCTTACAACCCCCACCTTCCCACCATCCCAGTAAACTGACAGCTCCTAGACTTTGCGTGCAAGTAAGTTCAGCTGGCGCTGTGTGGTCTGGGTGTGTGGTCTCCAGGCTGGCTGAGAGGCTGCTAACAGGGTGGATGAGAAAGACCTTGTCTGTTTACTTTAATTTGCTTGGACGCAGGAACTCTGTCCAACATTTCTGGTGTGCTGCTTCCATAAGCAGCGGCCAGTCCATCACAGCTGCTGAACAGTCTGAAAGGCTGGGCTTGTGCTAATCACCCTTGCAGCTCATAGATCAATTTCAACATGTCACAGACAAGCTAATCTAAGTTGTAAATGGAATTGAGGTGTAATGTTGCAAGTTGGAATTTAATTTTCTTCCACTGTACCCAGCACTGTCACATTCATTTTAAAAAGTGCCTTGGTTAATAGATAGTTGTAAGTTTTCAATATTCATTCTTCAAGAATAAATTGGTTTAGTTTCATTATCTATGTGATAAAATAAAGGCTAATCCTGACTTATTAAAAACACTGTCATTTACCAGTTATTTTGTCTGCATACTTTAAGAAATGTATTTAAAAACCACAGTGAAAAAAATGCCTTTCTGGTCTATTCAAATACATCCCTTTAATGTTTCAGAAGTAACTAAGGGCTCCAGAATATTCTTCTTTCTCTTGCTTATGTCCTTTTTTATTTTTCATTTTGCAAAATTATTTCTGATAAACCCAAACAAATGTTCAAAGTCAGAATTACAAAGCTAGTTTCCATTACAACTTGCATAAGTGAAACAAACTTTTCACAAAAAGATGCGATTTTGTGAGAGTTTGTAATCTTTAATTTGACCTTGTTTTCATGTAGCAACAACACCACTTATATTAAGAAGGATGTTTATTGACTGAGGGGCAAGAGGAAATATTTAATACATTTTTCTGTGGAACAATTATGCATTGGAAACATTGCAGAAGAGAATTTGGTTTTGGCATTGGAGGGGGATTTCTGTCCAGCTCAATATCCATGTGTCTGTGCTGTCCCAAATTGTAAACACAAGTACAGTATAATGAAAGTTCAGGATTTGTGCAATGTTGTTAAGTTTCAGCTTAATTTTTTTGGACCTGTATAAAATGATCAATGCTTTAGCATGGATGAATAAAAGGATACAGTCAAATTACTTGTGCACACTGTCGCAGTATATTTATGAAACCTTTCACAATAAGTAAACAGAAATCAGTATATGTTTGTGGAATATGTAATTCTATATAAATTAAATTGATTAAGCAATATTGGGGCTACTTTCATATATTCCCCTAAAAAAAACTTAAGGTACTCAATTATTTCTTGTTATGTCATATTTTCTAGCTTGCTGCTTGCTGTACCTTGAGATATCTTTTAAACAAAGCCTGTAATTGAAGACCGATCATGTCTCGAGCACGGCAACCACCACTTGTAACTGGGATCTCTCCAAATGAAGGATTTCCGTGGACAAAAGTAACAATCCGAGGAGAAAATTTGGGAACAGGAGCCATGGATCTTATAGGTAAGAATGTTCATTTATGTGCAGGGAAAGCAACTTCTTAGAAGTGCATCTGATAACATCTTTTACATTAAAGTTGATAACATTGAAATGTTTTTAGTGCATATTGTAATAATTGGCATATAACTCACACCAGTGGCTGTAATTTTCTCTGGAGAAGAGCAGGGTGGAAGTTGTAGGAATTCTGCCAATATGGGAACCTTTAAACACAGCAATGGTTTGAATGCCAAATTTTCTGGCACCACAGTAGAAATGTCCTAGAAACGTAATCAGCGCAGAATAAATAGTTTTAATTGTAAGGCAAGTTTCTTGGCTCTCATTTCTTGGGCAGTGCTGTTAATTGTTAAACACACTGTGTTAATTCGACTTTTGCATATCTGATTGCAAACCAGGCATCTCCAGCAATGGCTTCCCTTCCCATCCCTCTACAGTTATCCCCAAATCCTCCAAAGACTTTTTGTTTGATATTCAGTCTTGGAATTCCCTTTGTTTCCTTCAGTTAAAGACTGAAGAGACAAAAGTATTGTCATTTCGAACCTTTTTACCCTTGTGCCCAATTGCATCCACTTTCCCAACCATTGTTAATGGGTAAACTAGACAGTAATGCGTTTGAGCTATTTAACCCCAAATTAAGTTTTAGTTTAGTAAATCTCTGATCTCTGTTCTTCAATTTTTTCTGCCTGAAATGGTAATATTTTTCCAAGACAGGATGGTGTGCGACTTGAAGGGGAACCTGCGATGCTGGATTTCCCATGAGCCTGCTGCCTTTGTTCTCTGTGATAGTAGTTGCAGGTTTTGGAGACAAGATCAGTAACTGTGGTGCATTTTATAGATGGTGCATACTGCAGTGATGGTGCACCATCAGTGGAGGAAATGAATATTTTGGATGATGGATGGAGTACCAGTCAAGTGGGCTGCTTTGTCCTGGATGGTGTTGAAATGAGTTGTTAGAGCTGTACTCTTCCAGGCCAATGGAGAGTAGTCCACCATGCTCCTGACATGGGTCTTGTGAATGCTGGAAAGGCTTTGGGATGTTGCGTAGATTACTTTCTAAATGGGGAGTGAATTCGGAAATCGGAGGTGCAAAGGAACTTGCAAAGGAGGTGCAGGATTCCTTGAAGGTTAACTTGCAGGTTGAGTCGGTAGTAAGGAAGGCAAATGCAATGTTAGCATTCATTTCGAGAGGACTAGAATATAAGAGCAAGGATGTAATGCTGAGGCTTTATAAGGCATTGGTCAGGCGCAATTTGGGCCCATATGTGAGGAAGGATGTGCTGGCGTTGGAGATGGTCTCGAGGAGATTTACGAGAATGATCCTGGGAATGAAAGGGTTAATGTCTGAGGAGTGTTTTATGCCTCTGGACCTGTACTCACTGGAGTTTAGAAGAATGAGGGGGGGATCTCATTGAAACCTACTGAATGTTGAAAGGCCTGGATAGAGTGGACGTGGAGAGGGTGTTTCCAGTAGTGGGAGAGTCTAGGACCAGAGGGCACTGACTCGGAATAGAAGGATGTCCCTCTAGAACAGAGATGAGTAACTTCTTCAGCCAGAGGGTGGTGAATATGTGGAATTCATTGCCACAGACGGCTGTGGAGGCCAAGTCATTGGGTATATTTAAAGCAGAGGTTGTTAAGTTCTTGATTAGTAAGGGTGTCAAAGGTTACGGGGAGAAGGCAGGAGAATGGGGTTGAGAGGGAAAAATAAATCAGTCATGATCAAATAGCAGAGCAGACTCGATGGGCCGAATGACCTAATTTTGCTCCTATGTCTTGTGGTATTATGTTGGGAATGAGTCACTTGCCTCAGCATACCCAGCCTTTTACTTGCCTTTATAACCATAAATATTTATGTGGCAGGTCCAGTTGAATTCCTGGTCAGTGGTGACTCCTAGGGTGTTAATGATGGGGGACCTGGTGATGATAATGTCATTGGATGTCAAGTTTTAGTGGCCAGGTTCTATTGTTGATGATGCCAATGCCTGTCACTTTTGTGGCATGAATGTTCATTGCTACTTATCAGTCATAGCTAAGTATCATCTAGATACTGCTGCAGGTAAGCACATGCTGTTTTGCTGAGGACTGCAAATGAAATGGAACCTTGTGTAGTCAATGGTGAACATCCTCACTTTTGACCTTATGAGAAAGGCAGGTCCTTGGTGAAGCAGCTGAAGGTGAGTGGGTCCAGGATATGGCCACAAGGAACTCTTTGTGTGATGTCCTGAATCTGGGATGACTGACTCTGACTCTGACAACCACAATCATCTTTCTTTGTGTAAAGTATGACGTTGGCTTCAGTTTTACCAGGTATCCTCATGGTAATGCCAAAGGCAATCACTCTCAGCTCACCTCTGAATTCACCCTGTGGTTAATATTTGGGCCAAGGCAGTTGTGAAGTATAGTGTCATTTGGTCCTGACCCCAACTGGACATTTTGGAAGAGCTTATTGTAGAGTAGCGGAGAGTAAATGCTGCTTGATATTGCACTAAAAACATAATTGATGATTGAAAGTAAACTGGATGGTAATTAGATGGATTCTAGTTGTTCTGAATTTTATGAGACACAGCTAGTTCTGGGGTGCAAGTCTTTAGTACAGCACCTGAGATGTTGTATGTTCATATAGTCTTTATTCTGTACAGTGCTCTGAGCCATTCCTTGGTATCACATTGAGTAAAGACTGGCTTCTGTGCTCATAGAGATTGTGGGAGAAAGCCAAGATGGATCCACTCAACAGCTTTGGCTGAAAGTGGTTGTGAATGCTTCTGTCTTTTGCTAGGAATTCACATGCTGGCTCTACCATTGTTGAGGATTGGGTTGTTCTTAGTGCCTTGTCCTACCATTAGTGGTTTAATGATCCACCATCATTAATGACCAGATATGATAGCACTTCAGAGCTTTGATGTCCATTGGTTATGGGATTGCTTAACTCTTTGTTTCTACTGCTTAGCATGCAATTACCCCTGTGGTATGCCGTCACCAGGTTGAGATCTCATTTTTAGGTACATCTGCTGCTTTACTCACTGAATAAGGATTCACTGCCCTTGCTTGGTTTTAATAATAGAGTACAAGATCATGAGGTAACAGGATGTGGTAGTGTACTTTACTGCTTCTGTGTCTTGTTGAGGCCAGGTTTTTAGCTGTCAGATCTGTTCTGAGTCTACCCATGTAGTACGATTGTAGTGCCGCAAAACATGATGGGAGGGCATCCTTGGTGTGAACATAGTATGTTATCTCCACAAGTACCATGCAGTGGTCACAATGCTGCCATGACAGGCATCTTTCACAGTTAGATTGTTGAGGACACTATGTGCTGCAGTCCCAGTCTAGTAGTTCTCCTTCAGGGCAGCATCAGTGGCACTGCTACTAAGCCAGTCTCAATGATGGACACTGAACAATGAAGTTCCTCCATTGGTGGTTCATACATTCTGTGTACTTTCAGTGCTTCGAAGTGCTCAACATGAAGGAGCACTGATGTATCATGTGTGGAAGGATGGGAAATGTAATCAGAAGGTGGTTTCCTTGCCCATGTTTTATCTAATGCATGTGATTTTAGTTTGGAGTCCATGTTAAGGACTCCCAAGCTGTTACACTTATGCATGCTTACCAAGTATCATACCCATTTTGATGGGTCATTTCTGCTGGTGGGACAGAATGTCCTGAGGGATTATGATAGAGGAGTCTGTCCACAAGATTTGATCTTTTGAGTACAATTACATTAGCCTTGATTTTGCTTGTCTGTAGGATGTAACTCTGTTAAACAAATGAAAATGTTATCGTTTTCAAAGTGCAAATCCACGTAGTTTCAAATGGCCTGATGAAGTATGTGCCCTCAATCCCTGTTGGGGCACAACTCGAATCAGCTAAATCTAGAGAACTGGAGCGACTTGACGATTACGCTTTGCTCGGTGACTATAGAAGTTTAACCCATTGTGAGCCTTCTCACCATCTACCTTTGCACCAGAGAGCATAGGGCAACATTCCCTTGTTTTGTCTTGCTAAAAACATTAAGGAACTAGCTTGCAGTAATACTGAGATAAAGAATCTAAATTCCTGGTGCCAGTTCTTGTCAATAGCAGCCTTTGTTACGCAAAACCTGTGCTCCAGAACTAGTTGCATCTCTGGCCAATGTGTTCTAATACAGTCAGGATACTGGTATCTGCCTGGCAAATATCAAAATTACCCGATTTGTTCCAAATCATCACCAACAAGATGGAAGTTTCAACAGTGCCATCAAGCAGCACTTTCTCACTGTTGGAGTTCTGAGATGCTGAGGTATTTAGCTGCTCTGGTGTATGATTTATGAAAGGCTAGTATACAGGTACTGCAAATAATTAAGAAAGATGGCAGAATTATTTCCCAGAGAGTTGAACACAGAAGTAGGGTGATAATGCTTCAATTATATAGGGAATCAGTCAGACCACATCTGAATTACTGTACACAGTATTGGTCTGCTTATTTAAGGAGTGATGTTAGTGCTTTAGAAGCAGTTCACAGAAGATTTACTGTTCTAATTCTTGGAATGGGCAGTTTGTCTTACGAGGACAGGTTGAAAAGGCTTCACTTGTATCTGCTGGAGATGTGAAGAGCAAGAGGGGATTTAATTGAAATATATAAGATCTTGAGGGGTCATAATCAGGTGGAAGTGGAGAGGATGTTTCCTCGTGGGAGAATTTGCAACTAGTGTTGCTGTTTAAGAATAAGAGGTCACCCATTTAAGAAAGATGAGATGAAATGGTTTCTCCAGGAGCTTTGCAATTCTCTGGAACTTGCTGCAATGTAGATATTTAGAACATTTTTAAGGCAGATACTTGATGAACAAGGGTTTGAAAGGTTATTGTGGGTTCAGGAATGATGAATTGATGTTACAGTCAAATAGCCATTAGTTTATTAAATGGTGGAGCAGATGAGAGGAATAAAATCGCTTGTTTCTGTTCTTAATTTGTATTTATGTACAATGGCCTTCTTATTGATGCCCAGTCTGGTTTCACCAGGACCACTTGGCTCCAAACCAAATTGCTGAATTCCAGAGGTGAAGAATGATTCCACTTGATGTAATTTTAAAATTTGACCAAGTGTGATATCAAGGCCCCTGGTAAAATTGGAGTTGAGGGCTTCATGGGGAAAACACTGCAATGACTGTCACACTTTGCATAAATGAAGGTGGCTATGATAGTTGGCGGTCAATCATCCCAGTCCCAGGACATAACAGCATGAATTCTAAAGGGGAGTGTCCTAGGCCACCATTCTAATGAGATGCTGGTGTCAACTGATACCTCGGAATTTGAATTATGATAAGGTATTGGTACTTCAGGAATGGGAAGGATAAAATTGTTGCAAAAAAAAACCTTATTTTGTGCATAGCTTTTGGCTTTATATCAGCTGATCATGTAAATTGTGACTATGATTTATTTCCAAGAAAGTATTTACATTTTTTGTGTTGTTTTCCCTTGTACTATACGTGGTGTAAGTGTTGATTTTACATTAATGCAGGAATAATATCACCCTACTGTTTTCTCACAATACAATCTCAGTCCCAGTTCCAAAGAGCATCTGGTATTTAGTAATAGTGATGCAGACATTGTATATTCTTTTCAACAGTTGGATTAAAAAAAAAACAGATGAAAATGTCATTATTCTCATATAACTGAGGAGAGTCCACAGGTGTAAGCTATTGCTTTGATCTTATAGCTGGGTGAATGACTTGTTGCTTATGATGTCTAGGCAGTAGAGAAGAAATACATGGAGTCCCTGGGTTACATAAGGGTTCCATTCCTGAGAACTGTCCGTAAGCCCATTTCTCCACAAGTTAGAAGCGCTTGTTTTCTATAGCTACTCATATCATATTACTCTACGTACACTTGCTATAATTCTTTCTTTTCAATTACCCTTAACACTACCCATAATTAAACAAATGGAATATATACTCTATCCGGTCATTAGTAAAAACCATGAAATATTTTATTGTTATTACCACTAGCTTGAAAAATGCTTTAAAAGTGAATGGGAGAATTTGCGTAAAGTCGGATTTACGCAAGTCAGGTCATTCGTAACCCAGGGTGCATTTAGGCAATTTACTATTTGGCAACATTGCAACGTGAAGTTGTTGTTGCAAGGACTTTTGCAGTTTCCCAGAACTTTGTTCATCAGTATTTTGTATCAAAATGTCTGAATGCTTTTCAAAATATGATTCCTTCAGAAGTACAGTTTGTTTTGCCTTTACATATTATGTTACTAATTATGCTTATAGTTAAATGTATAATGACAAAGCTTTACATAGGTGGAGGAAACACTGAAGCACACAAACTTTGGAATACCAAGCTATCACCTTTTACCTGATAAATGTTGCAAAAGCTAAAGTGTTTTTATAATTTTTAGTTTGCTTTTACTTAATTAAGTTTTGTCTCCCATTTGTAACCAAATGAGGAAGCAAATTATTACTGCATTAATATTATTAAGTATTCTACCAGGCATTTTTTCCCCTTTCTCAATAAAGACGTACTTAACTTTTGTTCAGTGCTTTTCTATAGTGATATGATTGCATTTGGGGACTTAATGTATTATGATATAAACCCTTGGTCTGTTATTGTACAGGTAGTGTGCTATGGCTCTATTGTTCTGTTCCACCATTTTATAAATAATAAGTTGTAAAATAGGTGGTATCTTTTTGTGATGGTATGCATATGTATGCCTTTAGTTCCTGTATATTAACCATTTGTAAATAATTTCTGGTGTAAAGTCGCCACAGTCCTGAAAGTTAGATGTTATTACTTCTCAATAGTTCATTAACCTGCCTAATTTAAAAAAGAAACCTTGTGTGTGAGGGCAGGGAAATGTGTTCAGGTGATTTCAGACCAAATCTTAATTTTTCACAAATCATGAAGCTTTCTGAACCCCTGGGCTAACTTGCAACTCCTCGTAACTTTGCAATGTGTATGTAAATCTTAATTTCAGTGTTTTAATGATATTTTCAATTAAATGCTTCAAAATCTCCTTTTTTTTCCCAAAGGACTGTCAATTTGTGGACACAACTGTTTGCTGACTGCGGAGTGGATGTCTGCTAGTAAAATCGTCTGTCGAGTTGGGACAGCAAAAAATGATAAGGGTGACATCATCGTAACCACCAAATCAGGCGGCAGAGGAACTTCAACTGTTTCTTTTAGACTGATGAAGCAAGAGAAAATAGGTAAATTACTGAAGTTGATTCTATATTTGTATTTTTTTAAATGCCCCTTTTCCATGGATGATTTCTATCATTACTATAATACTTGGTATTTTTTTAACTTGCAGTTTGATAAGATGCTTAGTTTTGAATTTTCTCCAATTTTTACCTAAAGATCTGACCTTTCTACAAAGCCTAAGCTAGAAAGTAGCACCAAAAGATGTAATATTGAAATGGTTGTAAAGTTCAGGGAGGGCTTCTTCACTTGGAGTGAAAGATGTGAAAATCTGTTGTGCATGGTAGTCATGCATATTGATAGGGAAGGGATTCAGAGTGTAGAGAAAATATGGAAAGCTGCATGAGTGGAGGGTAGATTTTTGACGGACTAAATTGGATTTTTCTCTATAATCTTACGTACTTATCTCAAATGGGACAGGATGCAAAGGACAGGAACCTGTGCAGTTGTTACAAAGCCTTGGTCAGGTACAATCTAGTGCATTGTTATTTTGAGCATTGCAACATAGGAAAGTTGTTCAGTCCTTGGAGAGGTGCTAAGCAGATTCAGCAGTATGACACCATAGCTTAGGGTCAAATCAAGTGAACAGATCACATAAACTGAGCTTGTACTCACACGAATGTAAAAAAAAATGAGGAAGCATAAAATGTTAAAATGATGTTAGGATGGATATGGTGGAAGTTTTTTTCTTTCTCTCAAGGTCAATTAAGAACAAGTAGGAATGAATAAAATTTGAATTAAGCTACTCAGAACAAAATGAGGATGCATTTTCAGAAATGTGGAATTCTCACCCCAAGAGCTCAAGATGTTGGAGGAACGTGAAACTTTCAAGATAGAACTTGATTTCTGCCTTCAGCAAGAGCATCAACAGATGTAGATGTAAGGCAAGAAAATGTTGTTGAGATGTAGATCCACCGAGATCTATTTGACAAAGTTTGCCCAAGAGGCTGAGTAGCCAACTTCCATTCCTAACATTCCTCCATTCCTCAGCTGTATACGTCTTCTGTTTGTAAACAAAGATGCTGTCTGGTGTTGCCGGCTATTTCCCCATCTTTCTGTTCTCAGGAAATATCACATACTCTATGAGTGAAACAATTAAATGAAAAAGATGTAATTAATTTAAAAATAAAGCACCACAGATAAACTGGTGAGGTCTTGTTTCTGGAAATCTGGAATTTCAGATTTTCATCCACTGAGTATAGTTTTGCTTTGGTTTTTTGTCTGCACTCTGTTCAAAGCAACATCAAACCTTCTTTCTAATTTAGAGCTTGGCAAAGTAAATATATACAGTTTATGCCCCAATAAATCAATTTGGCCATTTCCTTGTAATATGTTTCTGCTGTAAATTCCTATGCATGTATACATATGTTATATACTGTTTTTTTTAAGTTTTATTAAATAATCTTGTTATATTCTGAGCTTGTACAGAAATGGCATTGTGTCCAAGGGTTAAACTGACTCATTGTAGATATGAAGCAGAATTATATACCAAATCAGCTTTTTCAGGTGTCATAAAACATACATTCAAATAGTGGCACATTAGTTATACCCCTACAAGGAAGGTATTGTTTATAAAATTTAATTTGTCCTGAAGATTGAGTAATAGAATTAAAATGATTTTAACGTTACAATATTTGTTGGAGTTTCCTCCAATGTCTTGGACCAGAGAAGTCTGGGATTTGACCTTTACGCCATGCTGAAAAAGCACATCAAGTGGGAACTGTGTTTAGTTTGCCTTCTATTTCTCTATGATTGAATGATCTGTTAATATTGTACTAACTCACAGGTTTAAAGCAACTACTTGGTAAGATGCTTAAAAAGTCATTGACACTTGTGAGGTCATGCTTCATCATACGAGACACTGACCTAAGGAAGGAATGAGTAACAGGAGAATGTAACTGCTCATTTTTAATTATTGGATGTATAGTTTCTGTCAAGAGTGCAGGGATTCATTTTATTGTTCTGTTTCATTTTAATGTAATTTATGACTCTAATGGCTTGGATTTTGCTGTCTACCCACAACCATTTAGTGATCTCTGTGACATGGAGATTGCAATCCTTTTCTTATGTTGCTGGCTGTCAGGTACCAGTTTGAAGGGTTCTGGTATCCCACATGAGTGAAGTCACTGGTTGAGCAATCATCATATCAAAGAATTCGCAGAATGAGGAAGTAAAAAGGGCTATTTTTATACTAACATAGTTACAAGGAACAAAATAAAGGTTGAAGTTTGCAAATTTAAGTTTAAAAACTTGGATATCATGCACTTCAAAAAATGAATGCATTGCATTTCAAAATAATCATCTCCGGGAATGACAATCCACATGTTTTTCTTTTTAGGGTAGGGAGGCTACCAAGCAGGAAATATGAGTTAGTGCACCTCATGCAAGAAAGATTACATTTTTAGCAATTTTTTGCAGTGAGAATGATTCTTAAATATCTGAATTCTCCGATCATTGATTTTAGAAAGTTATTTGGAGAGCTGCAAAACAGGGAGGAGCAAGACATCACTGACAACATCTTCCGGATTTCTGTGTGTAATTGTCTGCATAGAACACAAAAATTGATGTCAATTTCTTGGTTATAATGACAAAGAATTCTGATAAATTTACTATCATCAGCCATGTATATCTTAACTACTGTTCCCATTTTCTTGGAGAGGACCTGTTAATAATGGAAAATGCGCAAGACCCACTGGGAGTGAAAGGAGTGCAGGCATGGGGATCCTCTATTGTACATCAGTTAAAGTTGTCTGGACCTCCCATTCTCCTGGGCACAGAAACCTTCAGATTTTCCTTGCTTTGCATCCTCCAACACCCAGTGATAATCTGCTTTAATCCATTTTTCTTCGCCTGAAAACATTTTTTTTTGTAATTTGACCATTATTATCTCCTTTTGTCATAGACAATCAGTGTTTTTGTTACTTAATCATGGCTTTCTCATTACTAGAAATCTTCCTCTGTTCTTTCCTCCCCACCTTCCTCAGCATATGTTTTTTTTCCAATTCTGCATGTGCTCATGAGCTGTTAAATCATAGAATGAAATAACATAGGTAAAGGCTGTTCAGACCATTATGCCTGTTGTCTTTGGTAGAGCTTTCTATTAGCCTCCTAAGCAGCTCAGGAAGGATCTGTGAAAAGAGAAACGAGAATTAAGATTGCAGGTTGAAGACCTTTCATCAGTACTGGGAAAGTGAGAAAACGGTTTAGTTTCGATGCCAAGAGAATATCTTTGGTAGGGTGATCCCAGTGTGGAAGAGAGAGAAAACAAACAAAGGGACTTGTTAAAGCTGTCAACAGGTCAATGCAGCTGCTGAAACCTGAGACCTAAAATCTAATGCAGAGTGAAGACAAAAGTGACTGCAGATGCTAGGACCTGGAACAAAAAGCAGAATGCTGGAAGAACTGAATGGGTCAAGCAGCGTCTGTGGAGACAAAAGGTGAAAGTCGACAGAGTGCTGAAGATGCTCAGCAAATCAGGCAGTGCCTGTGTAGAGAGAGATAACTGAGTTAGTATTACAGATGGATAATCTTTCAGCAGATCTCAGTTCTGCTGCAAGTGGAAAAAACAAATTACCTGTAATTGTTGAATTTGATGTTGAATCCCAAAGGCGGCAACATGCATGGAAGATGATATGCTGTTCCTCAAGGCTGGAACAGTGTACAAGGCCACAGACGTTTAGATCAGAGTGGCATTGGAATGAAGAATTAAAGCAACTCTGTAATCCATTAACCAGATACTTCTGACAATATCAATCATCTGGGCAACCTTGGCCTTACTCTATCAGGGATATTCCCTATGTCTTATACCTTTCCCACCTTCTGTAACTTGAAACTAACTTGGTTTCTCACTTGTCTTTAACCTGAAATGATAACTCTGTTTCTTTTGACACATGCTGCCTGATCTATTGTGTGCTTTCAGCACTTTTGTTTTTATGTCAAATGTACAGCATCTGCAATTTTTTTTTATTTTTTAATCAGTCCACTACCCTGATTGCTCTCTTTAACACTAAACTTTCCTGCATTCAGACACTTGTCTGAATCTGCTTTGTAATTCGTGATCCTTTTCTAGTCTTAAATTTGTGTCATTTTCATTAACCTTCTGCCACTGGAAATGCTCAGTCCTTCCTTAATTAAAATCTTTCTTGATCTTGAACAGCTCTATCAATTCTCCTTTTGACATTTTTGTGTCTGAGGAGAACAATTCCAACTTCTATGGTCTCTACAAAGATCTGAAGTTCCTCATCCCTGATATCACTCTAGTAAGTCTCTCCTGCATCTTCTGAAAGATCTTCCTAAAGTATTGTGCCAAAAATATGAACATTATATTGCAGCTCCAGCATAAATCTCTTCTTGGTATTCTGTTAGATCATTGACCCAAGACATGTAGCTTTTTCCACAGGCGCTGCCTGATCCCGTGAGTGTTTCCAGCATTTTCTGTTTATACTTCAAAACTGCAAGAGGGTTGGAATGCATGCTGAGGGATTCCAGCCAATCCAATGACTGTCCTGCTGATGGATATAAATACTATTTTTGTCCTTCTGTTTGGTTAATTTTTTTAAAACTTTTTTTTTCTTTTTGTGGTGCCAAAGTATGACCTATTCAGAAACTCTGTTCAAACTAGGCGCCTTCAATTTATCCAGGCATTTGTAATATTTGGCTTAAAAATGCATAATCAACAATGGAGAACTTGCGTTGACCGTGACTGTTAGAAAGCATTTACTCATTTCTAGTTTTGTTTTAAATCCTGTACTTTTCTTATATGCTGTTTGTTTTTCCCCAGGTATCCTGGATCAGTCAGCTGTTTGGGTTGAAGAAATGAACTATTATGATATGCGGACTGATAGGAATAAAGGAATTTCACCCTTATCTCTCCGTCCAGCAAATCCTCTAGGGATAGATATAGACAAGTGGGTAATAAATTTCGCCATTAACAGATTTTTGATAAAAGTTACTTAATGAAAAGAACTTACTTTTTACAGCAAATGGACAAAGGGACATAGGAGGAATATTAGTTTTCCAAATTTTTACTTATTTTTTATTTATGCAATCTTGTTAAAGGCCAGGTTGTCTGAGCAAGTATAGAAAGCTTCTCAGTGGTTTCTTTCTGACTGAATATCAGCATCCCATCCTCCTGAATGGTTTTTGCAGTCAGAGTGAAGGAAACAAGAATATTGTGATGATATTCACTAGAAGAAAGAAGCAAATCTTTGTGTAAATATTAATACTAATACAACAGAAAATATACAATATTAATGACATTTATTTCAATTATGTTGCATTTTTTTTCTTTTTAATGAATGGTTTTTGCATTTTTTTTCTGGAATATCATTATTTTGCCAGTGTTTCTCGGCCTTCTTTCCCTTTTTCTTCTTTTCATGAACTAGTTCAATTTTCTTTGATCAATCATCATTTTGATTTCAAGCACTTGCTCTCATAACCACATTTTGTGGGAGACCAGGACATTTAAGGGGTCAGTGGGAAGGAGAAAGGAAGTGAAGGTGGCACGAAAGCATACGTGGTAGCAGTGGAGGGGGCTGGCTGAGAGAGGAAGGAATTGAGCATGGAGATATGGGTGCAGTGAAAGTGGAGAGGTGAAAGTATTACAGCAAAGGGCAACAGACAGAAGGAAAGGGTAAAAGGAAATAAAGGAGGGTGAAGAGCAATGTATGTGGGACAGAGAAGGAAGGAGAAGAAGCAGTAGAGCAAGAGGAAAAATGCGTTGCATTGAAAAATGGCAATGCCAGTTTTTCCTGTTTGTCCTTACTTTGGGCTATACGTCCAAAATGAAGTTGCTCAGTGGAGTGGATAAAGAGAGGCTTGTAGATGTGTTGGTTAAGAGTTAGCTGTACTATGAGGCTGGATGAGATTCTGACTTGTCAGTGGAAAAGTGCCATACAATTAAAAGGCAAATAATACTCCCAAGAAATATACTTGAAGTGACTTACTTAGCTTTTTTTGAAGATTGTTTTTCCCAGCCATGTTGCTTGTTTGACATCAATTCATAAATATCACAGAATTTCTTTCAGTTGTATGTTAGAAGTATCAGAACAATTTTATTTGGCTTCCAGCAGAAACTTGCTATTCTTTGCTGTTCTATTGGCCTATCAAATTGCTTGCTTGGGTCCATTTTTCAAACCTGAACTTTAAAGCTCCACATTTAACCCATCAGAAATGTTTTGCCCCATCTCAAAAATATTGTCACAATAGCATATTGCTACTGTAAAGCTTATTTACATATCTGCTATCTCCAGATTTAATTTGTTGCTCCAACATCTATTCCACAGAAATTCTAACTTTTCTAAATTCATGCTGCCTATATTCTGTCCTACACTAAATCCAGTTCATCTGTCACCTCAGTGATTTTACTCCTGACAGGACAAAATAAAGCAGAACAGAATGCCTTTATGTTGGGCTTTCAGAAACTTAATTGACTGCTGGTTTAGAGCCAGTTAAACTTGGCGTTCATTAGTTCCCTGCTGAACATCCCATTCCTACAATTGCAATTCCATAACAAAATTGTGAAGAATGATTAGTCCTGAAGGAGTTAAGAGAAGTGTACAATACCAACAAGAACTGTCTTTCCCCTACGGCATTTTAGGATTTTATCTAACAACCAATCCCTTTTCAGTGTAATAAAACTAACATTTTTACTGCGGTGAATTTTAACTTTTTTCTGGCACTTCTAAAACAGTATTTACAAATTTTGCAAAGATCTAGCACTTGCCAGTTGCCAATATATTTATGTTTTAGAATAATTATGACCATCTTTCTGGATCTTTCCTTCCTCTCCCTTTTTCCCTTAGCCCTATACTGTCATATAAATCTATCTAAACTCAAGTGTTATCTTTATGGAATTACAAATCATTTAAATGATGAAGCAGTGAAAGAATATCAGAAACTTGGGTTACTTAAGAGGTTGTTTACACACAGTAATCTGGTAAAAATGAAGGAAGTACTGCTTCAATAGGAACAAATATGCCCATCAATGTCATGACAAGCATTTTGGAATTCTTCCTCTTACTCACTAAGGGATTAAATTTTAATTTTCGTAAGTACGTAATATAGGTGCCCAAAAAAAGTTATGAATATAGATAACTTTGTGCTACTCTTTAAAAATAGACTAATGGTAGTACAGTACGTAGCAGCACCTTGCATTTTAATTGGCAAAATACATATATGTTGGTGTTGGAGCTTGCTTCCTGGGCTATTTCCTACACACATTATTTATCTGAATTGAAGAACAACAGTGAAATATAGAGACGCAATAAATTCTGCAGCTGCTGGAATCTGGAGCAATACATAAAAAGTGCTGGAGGAACTCAGCAGGTCAGGCAACATCTGTGGAGGGAAATAAACAGTCAACGTTTCAGGCTGAGACCCTACATCAGGACTGGAAAGAAAGAGGGCAGAAGCCAGAATAAGGAGGTGGGGGGAGTGGGAGGAGCACACACAGGAGGGGATAGGTGAGTTCAGCTGATAGGTGGGTGGGGGAGGGGAAGAAGATATAATAAGCTGAGAGGTGATAGGTAGAAGCTGCCAAGGGCTGAAGAAGAAGGAATCAAGTAGGAGAGGGCATTGGACCATGGAATAAAGGATGGAGGGGAGGAGCGGAGATGAGATGTGCAGATCATCAAAGCGGGGGTGGTAGCCATAGCAATAAGGGAAGACAAAGGGGTGGGGTTACCGGAAGTTAGAGAAATCAATGTTGAGGCTGCCAGGTTGGAGACTCCCAAGGCGGAATGTGAGGTGTTGTTCCTCCAACCTGCATCTGGCCTTAATGTGGCTGTAGAGGAGGCCATGGATAGACATGTCAGTATGGGAGTGGGATGTGGAATTAAGGTGGGTGGCCACCGGGAGGTCCTGGCTGTTGCGGCAGGCGGAGCGAAGGCGCTGGACGAAGCGGTCACTCAGGGAACATCAAAGCAGAATGCTTAAAAGAATATTTAAATTTTTACCTGAAAGCTGAGGAATATGCGTTCATGGGTAAAAGTATTTGTACTTTAAGAAGTCAGACCAAGTATTTAAATTATTTTTGATATTAAAATTACATATTAAACATAGATTTAAGGGTGATTATACACATTGCACCTTAATTTAATTTGCTCAGAAGAAAAATGTTAAGGCATTTTTAACAACATGTATTATTTATTTTTTCCAAAATAAGCATGCAATATGTTTTGCTTGGAAGCATTTTCTGTTAACTCTTCCAACGTATAAGATTGCTTTTCAAACCTGTTTACCAGTTTCTCTAAAACCCAGGGATGTTAACAATGGATTTTTTAAAATCTTAAAGCTGCAAATAACCATTTGAGGACAGTTTTTCAATTGGAGTGTACAAAAAAATTATGTTCTTATTAGATTTGCCTCCTTTGCCGATGTCTAACCCTTTTGAACCTCATGGTCATGTATTTGTACACTAAGAATGATCAAAACATCCTCAAATCAATAATTGTTCTTTTCTTCGGCATGTTTGTACATTATAAATTGCTATTACCCTCTGAAAAATTTCAGTTGTTACAACATAAGTATCATTACAGAAAAAATTTAATGGATTCATCTTGTGTTTCCATTGGGTCTGCAATCTCCTAAAATCTTCTGTGTTACAAAACTACATTCCATCACTGTAATCACATAAACAAGTAATTGCATCAAATAATGGACTGCTTGACCAATAAAAAAATACAGAAAAATAAACACTAGCACAAACCACCCACGATCACTCTACAGTAGTCTATACACGCAATCGTCAATCTTGCATGTATTTAAATGGGATGACTATCTTAAAAATAGTTTGCACTGTTTGTAGAATATATTCTGATGTATTTATAAGTACAGTATATACAGCTCAACCTCACCCCCCCCCCCAACCCCCACCCCACATGACAGTAGTGTAAAAAGTAAATGTTGAGGAAAGTCATTTGATTTATTTTCTTTTAGGAATTTCCTTAGGCTACAGAAAAAAGAAACCAAGGTAATGTTTCAGATTGGTGAATTTCCATCATTTCATCAATCTGAAACATCAGCTTTGTTTCTCTCATCAGAAATGCTGCCTGCCTGGTTGAGTATGTCCAACATTTTCTGTTTTTATTTCAAACATCTGCAATATTCTGTTTTTGTGAAGTTTCTGTGTCTTTTTGACCGAGGGCAATCACCCCAAACTTGAACCACAGTTTATAATGAATCATCAATTACATAAAAGGCCATATACATCCAGTGGTTAATTCATAATGATGCATCAATCCCACCACCTTTTATCTTCACACAAATTACTCGACCAAGAGCTTAGTCCTCACAATGGCATTTAAAATAATTCCTCCCACTCTAAGATGGCTTATATCCTTGCTAAACTTGTGTTTAACTGTTGTATTACCACACTGATTCATGGGTACTTAAGATAATTCTGCCTGTTTCCTTCTGAAAGCTGCAACTTTCTGCTGTGACTACTAATTCTTTGGTATGATGATGTGTGAAAATTCCTTTACCCTTAGATGAAATTATAGACTGTAGAACATAGAACACAACAGCACAGTACAGGCCCTTTGGCCCAAAATGTTGTGCTGACATCTTATCCTGCTCTAAGATCTATCTAACCTTTCACTCCCACATAGTTTCCCATTTCGCTATCATTCACATGTCTATCTAAGAGTCTCTTAACTGTCCCTAATGTATCTACCCCCATAACCTCTGCTAGCAGTGCGTTCCACACACCCACCACTCTGTGTAAAAAAAAAAACAACTCACCCCTGATATCCCCCTTATACCTTCCTCCAATCACCTTAAAATTATGTCCCCTCGTGTTAGCCATTGTCACCCTGGGGAAAAAGTAAACCCACCCTTCCACATCCTCATCCAAGTCATTTATAAAAATCACGAAGAGCAGGGGTCCCAGAACAGATCCCTGCAGAACTCCACTGGTCACCGACCTCCAGGCAGAATACACTCCATCTACCACCACCCTCTGTCTTCTATGGGCGAGCCAATTTTGAATCCACACAACCAATGAAATTCTTCAGTGATGTCACCTGTCCAGCCTCTTCATCAGTTGAGACACTTGTTCAGGGAAAGTTTAGAATGCAGATTTTAACCAAGCAATCTTCTGACGTTTGTTTGCTGATTTGATACTCAATTTAACAGTGTGGGCTGTGAGAAAGCTATCGTCATCTATCACAATTTGCCTCCACTGACAATATGGCATTTGCAAGATGGGAAAAATTTCCAGGAACTGGAGGACACTCTATGTAGCTGAACAATTCCGGAAGTGGAGGCTGCGGCCAAACCTAGCAAAGTTTTTTATTTCTACATTTTAGTTTCAGCCACCTACTAAGCACAACAAGCGACATTACCTTCTTTGAAGTGAAAATTTGCCGATGAGCCACCATACAAAACCCATTGACACATAGCTGAACTCAGCCATATGTGCAGTCATTGGAATATTAACCTCTTAGTGTATTGTACAGACATCATATGAACCATCAGTAACTAGCTATCCAACAGTACCACTGTGAATACATCCCCCCTCCCCCAACTTCCTTTGTAGTTTTGGCAAACACCTGATTCTACTACCTTTGTCAACTGTAACAGTGATGATGAATGAAGGATGGGAAATGATGTATGAAACAGGGAAGTAGGGACTTGCTCAAAGGAGAGTGCTCCCTGGCTTTCAGCAGCCTTGATGGACACAGGCAGGTCTAAATAAAATTTAGGTGATACATGGACATTGTGGGCTTTTAGATGCATGGGTGGCAAATTAAGCCCTCCTCTCGGTATGAATGTGGTAACCCAGATCAAACAGTGGATCAACACCACATCCTGCTATAGAGAGAAATCTAACAGAGCAACCATTGAGTTGATCTTCCTTTCCAAAAAGGCAATACAGTGGCTTTTGAATCTCAAACTCACATTATAAATGTCACTTCATGCATATGCAGAAGGATAAGAAGAATTGATGCATAGATGTTTACATTCTCACATGTTATTTTTCTCACAAGGACCCAATTACTTCATCTGGTTAAATAGATCAATTAAAAGAAAGAGAATAATTTTGGCTCTGTCAGGCATTCCTGTCTTTTCTGTTGGATTCTTCAGTCCTACTGCTTTTGAACTATATGGGGCATTTGAATTTCCCACCAGCCCTGATGCCCTTTTCCTAATCACAAATATTCAAGAATAAAGAATGTCAAAGTAATGCAGATACAATACTAACTTTATCGTAAAATATAAGAACTAGAACAATGCTGAACTTTGTGGCAGTTGACTCGCATTATGGATTGTTTTGCTGAATGTTTTTCCACAACTGTCAACGCAAGGGACTTTGCCAGATATTTTTTCATGAAACAAATTTATCTGTCATTGTATCAAAGTTCAACCAGGTAGTACATTGCCAGTGCTTGTCATTTATAAGTTAAACAAATTATGAATGTTTGCATAGCAATGGTCCACAAAGCTACTTTCCAGCCAAATGTGATCATATTCACTCATGGCCTTGCCAACCTCATTAAAACTTGTCAACTTTAAACTTCAAAGATCATGGTATAAACATGATTGAAGCTTACACATTTAAACTTTAGTGGCTCACAAACTTAGCATTGTTTTTATTAAACATTGGCTGAAGAAATTAGCTTACAGCTTGTATTTTCTTTGTTGCATTTTCATACAAGATTCATAGAGTTAGACAATATGGAAATGGGCCCTTTGGCCCAACTCGTCCATGCTGACCAAGGTGCCTATCTGCGCTAATTCCATTTGACTGTATTTGGCCCATATATCCCTCTAAACCTTTCCTATTTATGTACCCGTCCAAATGTCTTTTAAACATTAGTGAGAGATCCTTTGGCTTTCGAAGTTGAAGAGAATCTTGACGGACTGATTCCAAGCTTGAATACACCTTAATATTTCTGCCAAGCTTGCTCTGGTTAATTAGGTGCCTGAAATGTAATGTAGGTTGTTGCTGAATTGATCTTATTCCTTTACTTCCAGTGACTATGTTTTATTTCTCCATCAATAGCAATTTTTCCTTGTTGCAGGTTGAAATATGTAATAATTACTGATTTGTTTCAAGTTGTTATATCCTGGTAAAATTACTGCACCAAGTTATCCAAATCAATTTCACTTTCCAATTGTAACATTTTACAAAAAATACATTATGAAGGTTTTATGAATTTCTTGGAATTAAATGCCAACATTCTCTCCAAGGTCTTCTGTTGTGCAACTCAGTTGGAAATTGTTTACTTCTGTGGTACCAGATTCTAATTTTACTGTTCTATATTTGCCAGTGATTTTGTGCAAATATAAATGAAGTGTTTTATTCACCTCCCTCCCCCGAGTGCAGCCGCAGTGGAAGTGGTTCACAATTGCTTTTCCAAAGGAGGCTTAAAGTAACAGCGTAAATACAGTGCATTTATTTGGAATAAAATATACATTGTAAATCATAGTGTACTGATAAAGCACAATGTCCACTGGAAAATATTAAATAATCCAAGATTAATGAACATATAGTTTTATTTTGAGACTCATTCGTGTCTCCATTTACAAAAATGCAAAATGGTATTTTTTCTGCATTTATACTTAAGTTTATTGACCAATGTAGGTGTAAAAACATTAAGTGCTGTTTTAGCTTTAATGTACTTTGGAGATTATAGCAAGCTTGTATTTCAGGATTTAAGCAGATGCATTCCTGTATTGCTATGAGTAGAATTATATGTCATTATTTTGGATGTTTTCTGCACAGATCATTAACACAGATCAAACTTGTAAACCAGTATGTTTCAACTTAAGAGTAATATATCTGGACCTATCGAGCAAAATCTCCACCTATTATATGCAGCCATTGATGCAGCATTTTATCATCCTAGGTTTATTATTTTATCATGATGGTAAAACAATTTTGATATCATAGTGCCACCTATTGGTAGATAGTGTGCAGTACTTCAACATTTGTACTAAATGAGCAATGTTGATCTGAGATGAATTGCAATATGTTTGGATAACGAACAAAGTAACTTTTTAATTTAAAAACTGCAATTATTGTGTAGTGGATTCCAAGTCAAAAAGGGCAATTGGAAAAAATGCTCAATAAAATAAACCACATTTTTTTCTTCTGCCATTAGATTGGTGTTACTTTTAGAAAATTCTAAAATTTTGGTGGTTAATTAATTGCTGGAAAGAGTTTAACATTATGCATTCAAAAATGAGAAATTGTATTTCTTTGGCATATAGTCCATTGTGGAATGAAATGAGAGTGAACTTGCGATCATTTCTAACACGAGTTAAATTGACTTTTATGGGCCAGTACACATTAATAATACAGAGCACACTGTCTATCATTTTCTTTTAAATTCTGTATTTGGATAACTATCTCTCTTTTCAAGATTTTTTTCAACAAAGTATCCTGTTGTAGGTCACAAAATTGTTCATTTGTGTAATAGATGTGAATAGCCCAACCAATTACACATGGGTGTAATTGGGCAGCGCGGGCTCGTTGGGCCAGAAGGGCCTGTTACTGTGCTGTATAGATAAAAGTTTTATGAAATTTTTAAAAAAAATGTAGAGCTATGGATGTCATGAGTGAAATTATTTAAGTAGGCAGCTCTGCCAGTATTAGGTACAGATTTTGAATGGCTTAAGAACTCTCTCTGATCTACAGCTTCGAAAATCACCTGAATTGGAGGTGTTTCTGGAGTACAGTTTGCTTTAATATATTAAATAAATTGTCTTTTAGGTCAGGATCCTACTGGAGCTGTGAAGCAGCAGTGCTAACTGCTGTGCCAATGTGCCCTTGTTAGAAATAACAGTGAGGTAATCAGCACTCACTGTTGTTCATGACCAAAATATATTATGATCTCTGGCACCCACATAGCTATAGTTAAATTGATTATAAGAAGTTTGTAGTCTGACTTGCCTTGCTCTTCCATGAGCTGTGCTACAACATACCATGCTGAATTCACTTAGTTTACAGTGATTACCTACTAAATGCATAGAAATACCTACTAAATGCATAGAAACAGGTTGGTAAAAGTTGATCTTATAAAATATGTGTGAATTTTTAATAGCTGTGCAAGTCTTTCTTGCTACCAAAGATTTTTTATGGCATTTTCACAAGTAAGATGTTTAATTTTATCAAAATTTAATATTTTTGGAGTTCTTAACAACAGACATGCTTTTGAATTGAATTCAATATTCTGACTTGGACCTTCTGGTTTAGAGACTGTATGCTTCAGTAAGGGTTATTCAGTCTTATTGAGGGGACACAGTTCACAAATGTTCCTGCTGCCCTGTAGGTGGATAATCATCTAATTGCATTACTGGAATAAATGCATTGCAAGTGATTCTGAAGCACAAGAGTAAATGTCATTTTCACAAAATAGCCATTTTCGTGCAGCCTTACTTGAGAACTCTAATTATTGAAAACTAATTCCTTACATATAGAGTGGCAAGCAAAAGCACGGGCACCCCTGGTCAAAATTTCTGTTACTGTGAATAGTTAAGTGAGTAGAAGATGAACTGATCGCCAAAAGTCATAAAGTTAAAGATGAAACATTCTTTTCAACATTTTAAGCAAGATTAGTGTATTATTTTTGTTTTGTACAATTTTAGAGTGAAAAAAGGAAAGGAATACCATGCAAAAGTTTGGGCACCCCAAGAGATTTGAACTATCAGATAACTTTTACCAAGGTCTCAGACCTTCATTAGCTTGTTAGGACTATGGGTTGTTCACAGTCATCATTAGGAAAGGCCAGGTGATGCAAATTTCAAACTTTATAAATACCCTGACACCTCAAACCTTGTCCCAACAATCAGCAGCCATGGGGTCCTCTAAGCAGCTGCCTAGCACTCTGAAAATTAAAATAAATGATGCCCACAAAGCAGGAGAAGGCTATAAGAAGATAGCAAAGCGTTTTCAGGTAGCCGTTTCCTCAGTTCGTAATTAAGAAATGGCAGTTAACAGGAACAGTAGAGGTCAAGTTGAGGTCTGGAAGACCAAGAAAACTTTCCGAGAGGACTGCTTGTAGGATTGCTAGAAAGGCAAATCAAAACCCCATTTGACTGCAAAAGACCTTCAGGAAGATTTAGCAGACTGTGGCGTGGTGGTGCACTGTTCTACTGTGCAGCGACACCTGCACAAATATGACCTTCATGAAAGAGTCATCAGAAGAAAACCTTTCCTGCATCCTCACCACAACATTTCAGCATCAGAAGTTTGCAAAGGAACATCTAAACAAGCCTGATGCATTTTGGAAACAAGTCCTATGGACTGATGAAGTTAAAATAGAACTTCTTGGCTGCAATGAGCAAAGGTATGTTTGGAGAAAAAAGGGTGCAGAATTTCATGAAAAGAATACCTCTCCAACTGTTAAGCACATGGGTGGATCGATCATGCTTTGGGCTTGTGTTGCAGCCAGTGGCATGGGGAACATTTCACTGGCAGAGGGAAGAATGAATTCAATTAAGTACCAGCAAATTCTGGAAGCAAACATTACACCGTCTGTAACAAAAAAAGCTGAAGATGAAAAGAGGATAACGATCCTAAACACACCTCAAAATCCACAATGAGCTACCTCAAGAGGCACAATATGAAGGTTTTGCCATGGCCCTCACAGTCCCCCGACCTAAACATCATCGAAAATCTGTGGATAGACCTCAGAAGGGCAGTGCATGCAAGACGGCCCAAGAATCTCACAGAACTAGAAGCCTTTTGCAAGGAAGAATGGGCAAAAATCCCCCAAACAAGAATTGAAAGACTCTTAGCTGGCTACAGAAAGCATTTACAAGCTGTGATACTTGCCAAAGGGGGTGTTACTAAGTACTGACCATGCAGGGTGCCCAAACTTTTGCTTCGGGCCCTTTTCCTTTTTTGTTATTTTGAAACTGTAAAAGATGGTAATAAAAAAATTAATCTTGCTTAAATTATTAAAGAAATGTGTCATCTTTAACTTTATGCCTTTTGGAAATTAAGTCATCTTTTACTCACTTAGCTATTCACAGTAACATAAATTTTGACCAGGGGTGCCCAAACTTTTGCATGCCACTGTATCATGCATATTTTGTAGCTGAGAAGATATTAACCTATTAATTCAAATGGATTTTAAGAACACCCTGTTTTAGTGTTGCATTTGCTGTGCTGTGGATTTAACCAGTCAGCTAACAATTTGTGTAAACTTATCACTTGAATTTCTTTTGCAGAGGCAAAGTTCCTCAGAAGGACTTGGAAGGACTATTTCGGGGTATGAGTGGTGATTTTACAAGTGAAAACTTCTCTGCCACCTGGTATCTGATAGAAAATCACTCCGCTACAAGGTTAGCAAACTGCATCATTGCATTTCTTAACATTTGGTTTGCACTTGTCTGTTTTTAATGCTCATCTGTTCATTGTTCATTGAAAATATCAAAGTATTTTTAAAAGATTTTATTAATTTGACATTCTCACAGAATAAGGCTTTTATTCTCCTGAATCTTCCACTCATCACTCAGACAAAAATCTTGAAGATGGTCAAAACCAGCCATTTACACCATTCCCCTGAGGCTCCTGCTAATCTTCCAGGGTTACTGAGAACAGGAGACATAATGTGGACATTTTATGCCCTTGTTTTTAAACTGTATTTTCAGTGTGATTGATGGAGTACTAGGATAAGTTTTCTTACTAACCTGAAGATTTTCATTAAAATCTAAGTGAACTGAATTTACCGGATTGCTTTGCCCACTTGCATCTTCAAAGACTGCGGAAAGTTTTTCTTTCCCATACACTTTTAGCATCTAGGCACCACTGGCAAGGACAGCATTTATTGGCCATTCCTACTCGTCCTTGGAGAAAGTGATGGTGAGCCGCCACATTAAATTATTGCAGTTCTTCTTATGACCTCAGTCTGATAATATTGTTTCAAGATTTAGGTCGAGCAATACTGAAGGAACAATGATATATTTCCTAGTAATGATGGTGTGCATCTTGGAGGAAAATATGCTAGTAGTGGTGTTCCAATGCACCAGTTGGATTTATCCTGGTGGAAGAGGTCACAGGTTTGGGAAGCGTTGTCAGAGTAGCCTGAGTAACTGCAGTGCATTCTGTAGATGGTACACAAAGCAGTTATTATGTGCTGGTGTGCAGGGAAGAAATGTTTAGAGCAGGAGATGGGGTACCTATCAAGTGGGCTGTTTTGTCCTGGACAGTGCCAAGCTGCTTGAGAGTTGTTGGAGGTGCACTTATCCAAGCAAGTGAAGAGAATTCCAACACATTTCTGACTGTATAAAGTAGTATTTCTTCAAAATTGTACTGACTGGTTCCAATGGCACTTGTGATCCTAAGAAAATTAATTAACTATCTCATTGCAATGCTGCCAAACACTTTTTCTCCCTGTCGATGTATTATTGAGCGTGTGGTTGCTTGGTTCCTGCTCCTTTTTTAACCATTAAAGTAACATTTCTTGATCTTAAAACCATGAGTATTTATGGACCTTTGGGAAAATAATTATTTTTTATATATTTTTTCTTATTAAGTCCTTAGCATAACCTGTTGCCTTTTGCTGTCTGTTACAAAAGTTGAAAAATGCTTTTTATAAATTCTTTTTGTTATAAAGATTCCTTTGCTGGTCCTTGAAGGATTAATTAACCTATTTTGATGACTGAAATATGCCAGGATATAAACAAATGAACCTGTTTGTGAAATACAAAATCCATGCTCTGGCACCATGGAGGATTACTTAATAATTGAAAAACAAAATGTATTTTTAATTTTTGTTATTTTCTTTTAAATCCCTGATTGTAACCTGTAATTACTTACCAGAATTTAAGTAATTTCTCTCTCACTTCCCTTTGTGTTACTTCGTGGGTAAGTAACACAGATTGTTAATTTCCTCCTAGTCCTTTTTTTAACACTATTTTGGCATTGCAAGGATAAATACAACAGTGATGATGTCCATCTTACTTTTCCCTTGCCTGGTAGGAAGATCCAAGAGAATTGATTAGTGTATTCATTGCAGATCAATGAAAGAAGGAGCAGATCACAGTAGTGGTTCAGATTTGTGATGCTTTCTAATGTAAGTCAATAAACTGATCTGCAGATTACCAAATCCCATGTTGGTTCCTTGACCTCCAGTAATTTTGAGCCTTTCCTCATCATTTCCATGTGCATAGTTTCAGATTAAAATGCAGTATTAGTTAATGCCTGGCTTGGACACTGCATTCTGTGGGTGATCTCTGGAAACGACTTATTACAACATACTTAAATGGAATTTCTCTGTGATTTAATGACAATAGGAGGAATAGTTGTGGCTTCCAAAGAATTATTCCTTGCCAAGAAATGAAATTAGTGCTGCCATTGTCCATTTCTTTACTTATTACTTGATGGTATTTGAGAAGAAAAATTACATAATTGCCAGATTATTGCCATTATCTTGAGTTGTTTAATGCTTTTCAAAGTCTAAAAATCTTTTGAATTCTATGCAGTACATTATTTTGTCTTACCCACAGAAACATCTGTTGCCTAAAACACCAACATTCCCTGCAGAAACTGTCCTGAAGAAGCAAATGTTCAGGTTCTTGAGTACTTGGAACTATGGTTTCTCTGCAATGGGAAAGAAAAGTCAAATGCAATGATGTAGATTACCAGACCTTTATGTTAAACTCACGTGCAACAGAGAATTATATCTGCATGCAAGGAAAATGATCAGAAGAATGTTCACAGTATATTTCATTTTAAAAAAATCTGTATTATGCTTAACCCAGGTAACAGGGAAATAAGAACTTTCAGATTTCTCCTGTTTTGGTTAACTTTTGTCTGTTTTCTTGCCTAAAGGAAATTGATTTCTGTTTAAAATTTCTTTCCTGCCTGAGACTTGTGACAACTGTAAACATAAAGTTCAGTAGTCTAAATTTATAACACAGGTAAAAGGAAGTGGAAGTCCAATCTTAGCTAAGGCCACCTATAAAACAACAAAATATGTGACAAGCAGCTGATGGGCACTATAACCTTGCTATAGAATCACTAAATGTGTGAGCTTAAAGCAGCACAATTTTTCACTAAACTCTTAAAGAATGAGAGGATAGTGGTGATAAGAATGAATTTGATTCAGTTATTAAAAGCAGTAATGCAACAGAGTACAATTGCATAATTTGTTCAGGAAAGAATAGACAATATCTGAGAACAAATACCACACACTATCAGTGAATGTGCTGCTGACTTCAATTATTAAGATGATATTTTGAAGCTAATTCCAGGAATATTTGGATATCTTTCATCCAGGATCTTTTGACTGGAGCATTTTTTTTTCCTTTTCAAACTGAAAAATGGAATTCACACTGTGTTTGTTCACCTGAAATGCTTCTCGTATCTTAAGTAGATACTTCCCAAACCAGGATGCATAGCTTCTAGGAGAACAGGATTAGAAGGTGAATAAGAACACCATCATCTCTAACTTCCCTTCTTGAACCACACATAATCCAGGATTGGGCAAATTGTTCCTTCATTGTTGATAGACCAGAATCCTGATACCCCCTGCAGTGATATGGGAGCATCCTTCACCACACAGAGGGCAATGATTCAAAAAGGCAGCTTGCCACTAAATTTTTAAGGACAACCTTAGCAGCAAAGGTAATATATTGAATGTTTTGTTTTGAAACATTCCCTTTTTGAATTTATTTTTAAAAAAGACTTAATTCAATTTGTTTTGCTTTAAATACGTTTTCTTTTGTTGAGGTTGTTGGAAGGCTAAAACAATTTATCACGTTACCATTTGTAGTCTGCTGATTTCCTTTCCTTTGCATTAATATGCTACTTTCTCTTCTCTTTTACATTCTAGCTTTGATCAGCTAAAAGTTGCTGCAAATTTTTTAAGGAAACAGGCAAACAAGAAGAACGAGGGAAGTTTAGCCTATGTGAAAGGAGGCCTCAGTACATTCTTTGAGGCTCAGGATGCTCTTTCAGGTAATTGTTTTGGTATGACCTCTTCTCAAATTCGTTTATTTTTCTAGGATACAGTACAAGAATAATTTTTTTCTAACTGTAGAAGGCAGAGATGGAAAAAAAAAAGCAAGCAATTCATTTTACTTTCCTCAACATTGACATATTCCTTTTGCTTTAAAAATAAAGTTAAATTAAAAATCACTTGAGGAACCAGAGGAAATAGTCTTTCTCCATATACGCTTTCAAAACTTTTCTTTGTCTAAACAACCTCCATTATATCTCCTCTTAGCTTTCTCTACTCCAGTGGTAAGAGTTTCAAGCTTCATGCTTTTGTCAAATCTAATGTTTCCCTTTTCTGGTTTATCTACTGGTGCACTATTTGGCTTTGATGTTCTATAACATGGCTACTAGAATTTCATGCAGTATTCTCACTCTGGCCTTTATCGTAATTCATGAACTGAAGATGTTATCATTGGCAAAGTCAGCATTTATTGGCCAGCCTCAAATGCTGACAACCGAGTGGCTTGCCCTTCTAGGACGTGGCAAACTCTGAACTAAAGGGAGCACATTCCAGCAGAAATCTGGGCTGGAGCCCTGATGATTGTCTAGTGTCAGTTTTGAAACCCTTTCAGCACTTCGGCAGCCAAGCTGGTCCAAAATGTATTTATTCCTACCTTTCTGCTTCTGCCATGACAATGACACCAAGAGGTTGGCCCTATTGCTTGGGCAACACAAGACTTCAATGTATCTCTATCCAGTCTTGCAACTTGGAGAAGAACTCCATCTTTGCTTCTTAATGTTGAAGCAGCATTGGAAGTAGCAGTTACCAGTTATAAGTCCTTGCTCAATCGACCTAGAAAGTAGGTGCCAAGGATTACTTCTGACAATGAAAGAGAGCCTTGGGTCTCACAGGTCTGCTGAATCCCTTCAGCCGATGTGGTACTGCTGCTCTACAGTCCAGTAGCTTCACTGACTGTGTGAAGCACAGTGATACCAGACAAATAAACTACAACTACTGCACCAGGCAAAATAAAAATAAGAAAGAAGAAATCAGTCCTCAGGCTTGGTACTTGGAATGCTCCAAGCATAACAACTGGCCTCTCTGAAGATCTTCAGATCATTGGTGCCGGCAAGACAGGCAGAAGTAACAGCAAGTTGAAATGACTTCATGTCTACGTAGCTCATCTCTAAGAAATACAACTCAGATCAGCTGGATTTATTAGAAAGAAAGACTACACCTTCTTCTGATAGGGATGAACCCAGATGAAATCAGGGAACATGGACTGGGATTTGGATTCAAAAGCATTCTGCTGGAATGATTGAAATGGGTGGGAAAGAATCCTGGCATTTTGCCTATGAACATTGGAGGGGCCTGTTAATTTGGTGAATGAACATGTGCCGATACTTAATTCCTTCATCTGAGACAAAAGGTAAGGTTTACTATAAACTTGAAGCATTTACAGTCATTTTCTAGCAGGTGAAGACCTCCGCTTATTTGGAAACTATAATGCGAGAACAGATGCTGATTACTAATCAGAATCAGATTTATTGTCACTTATATGTCATGTTGTTTTTGCGGCAGCAGTATAGTGCAAAGATATAGAATTACTATAAAATTACATAAATAAATAGTTCATAGAAAATAAATAACGAGGCAGTATTTCATGGACCGTTCAGAAATCTGAAGGCAGAGGGGAAGAAGCTGTTCCTGAATCGTTGAATGTGAGTCTCCAGGCTCCTGTACCTCCTCCCCAATGGTAGTAATGAGAAGAGGATATGTCCCAGATGGTGAGGGTCCTTAGTGATGGATACCACCTTCTTGAGGCACCGCCTCTTGAAGATATCGTCGATGGTGGTGAGGGCTTTGCCTGTGATGGAGCTGGCTGAGTCAATAACCCTCTGCAGCCTCTTGCAATCCCGTACATTGGAGCCTCATTATCAGTCTGTGATGTAACCAGTCAGAATGCTCTCCACCGTACATCTTTAGAAATTTGTAGGAGTCTTTGGTGACCTACCGAATCTCCTCAAACTCCTGATGAAGTAGAGCCACTGGTGTGCCACCTGTGTGATTGCATCAATGTGTTGGGCCCAGGATAGATCCTCCGAGATGTTGATACCCAGGAACTTGAATCTGCTCACCCTCTCCACTGCTGACCCCTCAATGAGCACTGGTATGTGTTCTCCTGACTTCCCCTTCCTGAAGTCCACAATCAATACCTTGGTCTTGCTGACATTGAGTGTGAGGTGGTTGTTGCAACACTGCTCAACCAGCTGATCTATTTCACTCCAGTATGCCTACTCGTCGCCATCAAAGATTTTACCAACAACAGTGGTGTCATCAGCAAATTTATAGATGGTGTTTGAGCTATGTTTAGCCACACAGTCATGAGTGTTAGAGAGTTTAGAACAGTGGGCGAAGTACGCATCCTTGAGGCGTGCCTGTGTTGATTGTCTGCGAGAAGGAGATGTTATTACCGATCCGCACTGACTCTGGTCTCCCGGTAAGGAAGTCAAGGATTTGGTTGCAGAAGGAGGTACAGAAGCCCAGGTTTTGAAGCTTGGTGATTAGTACTGAAGGGATAATGGTGGTGAATGTGGAACTGTAATCGATAAACAGTAGACTGACATAAATTTTGTGCTACTGGTGCACCTGCCTAGGTCACCAAGACATTGGGAAAATAAATGAAAATGGACACACATTCCTTGTTCTTTGCCTTTGCCATGACCTGTTCATCACCTCCTTGTTCTTCTAGGCCATGCCTCATCATAATATCATGGAGACATCTCAGTTAAGGCCACTGACATCAACATATCTTGTGAACTCCAAGGCATTTTGGCCTCAAAGGTGACGTTCTCACCTGGAGCTATCAAAGTGTGGACTGTAAAACAAGTACTCCTTGCATTAGACTCCAGCTTAAGAAGGTCTGCTACTCCAAACAGAAAGGAATATTTCATATCTATATGAATAAATAATCGGATCAGAAAATAAAGAGCTGCACGTCAACATATTAGAACCCTTCTCCACACCTCCCCCACCCCCCCCCCACCACTCTCCTGCCAGCATGAGAGCTCTGCAGAAATGAGAATACTTAAGGGATGCTATCCAAGGCACAGCTCTGTCAGCTTCTTGCATTCTTGCAAATGAGTGCAAGGCAAGACAAATGATTGGTTTAATATTTACCTAAGCAACGTGATCTTAGTCATTTATGCAAAGTGCATTGCCTATAACAACTCCAAGTTAGCCCAAACCAGAGGACACTGCTAACACTAAAAGTAGCTAGAAACGCAGTGAAGCAAACAGCAAGACATTGTGTCAATGATAGTTGGGTCACAGGAGCGATTACAATACCACTGTGGCATCTCCTTCCTTAGCATCACTGGTAAACTATTCGCAAATGTGGAACTCAATAGGCTTGACTTCCTGGCAGAGACCATTTATCCCAAGTTCAAGTGCATTTTCCAAGAAAAGCAATTGGCCAATCATGTGATCTTTACTTTGAGCTGCAGGAGCAATGAGGAGAACAGAGAAGGAAAATCAAAAATCTGCAGATGTGAAATAAAAGCAGGAAATGTTACGAACACTCAGCAGGTCAGGCAGCATTTGTGGAAAGAGAAACCGTGTTAGCATTTTTGGTCAAAAACTTCCGTCAGAACAAAGAAAGCTGTAAATTGCTTCACTGAAACTTTAATCTTGTATGCAAATAGGGTTTATTCAAATTGATGGATAAGATTGAATATCTTCCAAGGCTCCTCAGTGTGATCAAATCCTTCCATGTCCACACGAATGGTACTGTTAAATCAGACACCTCAATCTGAGAATTTTTCAACATTCGTTCTACGCAGTGGAGTCAAGCAGGTTCAAGTCTTTACTTCAGCCCTGTTTGGGATCTTATATGCCCTCCATTCTTTCTAATAATCGCCTTAGAAGCTTCAATATACTGTAATAAATTGTCTTTGCATGTACTCCTTTTTCGTTTCTCTGACTGCCCAAAGGCTGGTAAGTAGAAATGAAGAAGGTAGTTCTCCATTACTGAATTTACAGTCTACTCTCAAGTGGTAGGGATGTTAAATGAAATGGAAATTTACTCCACAAAACTGTGAAGTGAACAGAGTTGAATACTGAAGTGCTGAAGGAGTTTCTTAATATTGTTGCAGTTGATTAGGTTCAATGCTGATCATAATTGCAAATGTTTTTTTTGCAAGACTGCTGGTAATAATGTTTGCATAAATATTGTTTTGAAAATAAGGACACTTGCCCAAAAAGAACAGCTGATGCCAGTCCCAAGGGTCTCTGTAACTTACTAAGCTTATTGTACATGTTCTACCTCAATTTAAAAATATGGTTCATTTGTGCCTTTAAGATTTACAATATGCAGTTGAACTTTTAAATTCATTTACAAGGAGTGATTTTGATCCTGAATGGAACCAAACCTGCGTATGTTTAAAATAATTATTTCTGGCTAGTAAGTTTTACAAACATATGAAAAAGTGTACAAATCTTAATATATATGCAACTCCAGTCACTGCTATTTAAGTTTCTATTTATATCATCTTATAGCGAGTATGTGCTATTTCAGGGCATCAGATGCTTATCATCCTAGGAGTATCAAATTAAACATTCTCAAAAAGACCACAAGATCTTTGACTCATTTTAGACCACTTTGAAGAAATAAAGAGTAGCCTTGCATCAAATGAAATATATGAATGAAGTAATAGAGCTTTGTGGGTTTTACCCAGGTTTTGATTAAAATAAAAAGCTGCAGTGTTTGTGCTTTTATGCTTTGCTAGAATCTAAATGACAATCAGTATTCAACAAGAGGTCATCATACTAGGTGATCCTTTTCGCTCCAAAACAATTGACTCTAGAGTTTCCAATAGAATTATCAGAGTTTTCGTCTTGAAAGCAAATCGGCTTAGATGGCACCAACACCATCTCTGTCATCTCGATCTCTTCAATAGCCATGTTATCACACATTTGCTCTGCTCTCTCCACCTCCCTCCATTCCCTGCAACTTAAAACACACTTGTATTTATTACTTTTACCAATTCAGATGAAAGGTCATCAACCTGAAAAGTTAACTCTGTTTCTGTCTCAACAGATGCTACTTAACCTGAGTATTTCCAGCATTTCTGTTTTCATTTCATTCTGGGGAAACTTTGGCCAGAAATACTCTAAAAGCTATGCATGCGTTGGCTAGATTGTACTTGTTTTATTTTTTACTTTTATTCTTTATTCAGAATGAATGTGTATTACAACCCAGAGTGCATAGTTTGAGCAAGTTATAGGTTATAAGTTTAACTGTCCAAATAAGCTATTAACTTTCCAAGTCTTAGTCTCTTGACCCATTCTACAGCAGATGATCCCGCTTCGTTCATGACCGTGCTATAAGTTAAAGGTAAACATTTTTAGCTGCTTCAGCTTTCTGTGGGATCCATTTTGGAAATGGGACAATTTTGCCAGGAATTCCATACTTTTTCCTCATTAAGAGTCAATACTGTTCTAAACCTGTAAAGTTTGAGAGTGTGTCACCCTCAGGTTTACCCATTGCATGACACAGAAACATAAGACTGTTGGATGCCTTACAGCTGTTGACTTAGCCAAAATAAACAGGCTGTCAGGATAAATGGCAGCAGAGATCATGCTTTTCCCAGCCTGGTCAGCTGTAGTATTTCCAGCAAAGACTGATGTTGCAGACCACAAGATTCCTTCTGCATGGCTTCAGACCGCCTTCGCCTGAAGAAATATAGAGCAGACTTACACCTAATGGAATTTAATTTGAATTTAGTAATAAAGCTTTTCTTTGTGTTTAACATCTGAATGAACTTGACATAAAAACACAAGCTCTCCAACTTTCATACATTTACCAAAAATGATCTATAGATTTGACATTTGCCGACAAAACAGCCGATGTGCTAAAAGATGATGTATGAATCAATTTAGGATAGAGTCAAATTTTAAAAAAAATAGTCATATTTACATTCTTGAGTTTGATATATTAATTTATTGCACAGGTGAAAAAATAATTTGAAAAAGTGCTCCCTGTTTGGACATTTTCAGAATTTAAAAGATCTTTAGCACAGAAAAGAAAGTGCTTTTTAAAGTTTAGAATGCTTGACAAATTCTTAAATATAAAATTGAGTTTGTAATTTTAAACCCAGGAGGTTGTGGAGGTATTTAAGATATTGAGTTGATACTGAGAAAAGAACAGAGCATTATTCAGTGATTTAACTTGGTTAATAATCTCATAGTATCTTTATTAACTCTGTGTAGTTGTTTCATTTAGATATTAAAAAGGTGAACTTCATCACCCTTAAAATCAAAGTCACCCTAAACTACAACAAAAGGAAGCCATTTGGCCCATCAACTTTATACCAATTCTCAAGAGCAATTCCATCAATAATATTCCTCCATTTATTTCCTTTTTCTATTCTTTTTCACCTGCCCATTTAACTCTCCCCTGATTCTCCTGACACCCACCTTCACTAGGGGTAATTTACAATAGCCAGTTATCCTAATGGCCATAATGTCTTTAGTATGTGGCAGGAAGTCACAGGGAGAATGTGCAAGCTCCGCATAGACAGCACCAGAAGTAGGTATTGCCCCTAGGTTGCTGCACCTATGAGCCAGCAGCACCACCTGCTGCATCACCGTGCCATCCAGGTTCTGTGTTGCTGTTGGAATGGAATTGAAGATGCTAGTCCATGTCAATAATTTTAGCGACAATGTTTGCAAAAGATAAATGAAGAGCATGAAAAGGGTAGAGAGTGAGAAAGTTTTCCCTGCAGCAGATTTGTCTTTGACCAGATGGGATTGGTTTAAGGAGCAGGATGTTTCAATAGGATTTGAGGAGGATTTTTTTCACCTAGAAAATAGTTGAAATCTGGAACACAAAGGCAGTGGTCTCACAACATTTAGCTCTTACAATGAGTACTTGAAGTGCCATGGCATAGAAGCCTATGAGCTGAATGCAGGAAAATTAGACTAGTATAGATAGGTACTTAATGACTGGTATGGGCACATTAGCTCAAAGGGCTTTTTCTGTGCTGTGTGACTCTGACTCTATGATAAAATCCAGTGTATGGAACATTGTTTTCTGGGATAAGTAGTTGTGAGTAGGATACAATTTGGTAAAAATAAGAATATTATTTTTGCATGAATATTTTGCATTCACATTCTTAATCCAATAAAATTAGATTTTAGGACCAACATGCTGGCTGTATTTTAATAATAGCTATACCCTGTGATTCTGTTTTAATTTGCCAAATGCTGCAAATCAATGACTTTAGAATCTGAATTAGTCAAAATATCTTTGAGTATTTTCTATAAATAAAATAATTACATAGAAGTTGTCCACGATTAGAAAGTTTCTTCATATATCTTGGAATGAAAATAGACTCTCTTTGTAATTTCCTTTGTTCAGTAAATGCAAATAATAATGAGGTATTCAAATAATATGTTCAGGCTTGTACGTCTGGTTGTCAATGACTGACACAGTATTTACTTCCTTAGTAGAACTGAATCCAGAGATCAACTATAAAGTTAACAGTCAGTTAACTATTGGGTGCAATCAATGATGCACACTATTTCCAAGCAGACCTCTTTCGTTTGAACTGTGCGTTTAATCAGTTTGCTGAGCATACAGTATAAATGAAACACTACTAATATCGTTTTCACAGAAAACGGTGTAACAAGGGAAAAATTTTTGAAAACAAAATACTGGGAAATTTCTCTTCACGATACATTCTTGACTATATTGGGGAGAACGTGCACAGATTGTTTGACTTCTTGTGGAATCCCTCCATTCAAATTGAGAAATATCATGGTCAATCCACTGGAATTTCAATAATGCTACATCACTTATTGGTTGTCTGGTCAAACTGACTGTAATAGATGCAGTTGAAGTGATCCAAAAATGTTAACACTTTGTCCAAAGTTGGCACTGCATACAAGAATTGTCCTTTGTCCAAGATTTATTGCAGGCTGCTACTTTTCAGGGAAATAAATATGACCGAAAGCAAATGATGGAAGATAAACAAAGCTCACATCTAGGAATTAAAACTGGAAATGTGGGGCGTTTCAGTTTCTGAATTTTATGGCACTAGTTTTTTTGAAAGGTATGGGAATAATTTGTAAAAAAAAAATCTAAAATCATGGTTGGAGGACTTTACTGCTCCACTGATGATGTATTCTGTGTGTTAGTGGCTTGCATTTACATAAATGGATGAGTGTTTTGAGAGTACTGTGTCAGTAAAGAAAAAGGTCAACAGGCCTTGAGCTGCAAATGTGTGCTGTGTTAATCCCAGGCAAGCAAAATAGCTTGAAAGCAGTCTCTAACTACTTCTGGAAGTTGCACAAGTTAATTTCTTTAAAATGTGCATTATTTAATGTGGTAACATAAGTACAGAAATTTGAGCTTTAGTTACTGAAAATGGATATTCTAGTAGATTTACTTACTTGATGGAGGCTGTAAAAATTCAACCATATTCTGTAAACAAATGAGAATAACATGTTGTGGATTGTAAATATAAGCCGTACCTTTTAGATTTTTAACACAATCAATTTGTCTTTCCTTCCTCAACAACTTGGCAGTTTCTAAAAAAAAGTTTAATTATATATTCAATGTTCCAAGCATGAGAAAAGATTTCCAGCTTTTTCTTAAATAAAATTTTGACTGTACCTAAAGGGTTTGAAGCTGACTTTTCATACTAAAATCTTAAGATTACCATGTTGTAATTTTGGTAGATGCTCTTTTAAGGACAAGATTGTTTGTGTAGTGTTGAACCTTTTTTTGCTGGAGATGCACAGCAAGTGTGAACAAATTTAAACAAAAAGGATATGAAGGGAATTTAGTATGGGCTATTTCAGCCCAGTTGTCTGTCTGCATGACTTAAGATTATGAAACCCCTCCTGGTTAAACTCATAATGAGAATTTAAAAACAAAATGAACTAATAGTTTAAACAAAACAACAGCACTGTTAGCAGAGCTGCTGCCTCACAGCTTCAGTGATCTAGGTTTGATCCTGACCTCCGGTGTTGTCTGTGTGGAGTTTGCACATTCTCCCTCTGACCACTTAGGTTTGTTCCTGGTGCTCTGGTTTCCTCCCACATCACAAAGATGTTTGTGTTAGTAGGTTAATTAGCTGCTGTAAATTTCCCCTAGTGTGTTGATGAGTGGTAGAATCTGGTGGGAGTTGATGGGAATAGGATGGGTTAGAGTAGGATTGGTGTAAAAGATAGGTGCTTGATGATCAGCTTAGGCTCAGTGGACCTAGGGACATGTTTCTGTGCTGCATCTACCCTACGACTCTGACTAGTATCTTCACAAGGCAAATCACTTCAACTTCAGCAATCTTTTGTTTCTCTTTATGAGAAAATAATCTTGTATATATTGGAGTAATGTATGGTAAGGATCAAGTTAAAATATTTAATAGAACTGTCATATTTGAGTTGGCCCTTTAAAGCTAGTCTGGTTGACTTCTGGCATATTGAAGTTCTGGCATATTGAAGTTTAGGAGACTAATATTTTATATCCCTGGCAGAGCACTCATTTTGGATTTTTTTTCAGAAAAATATGAAGCAAATTCAAATCTATTCACGACCTGTTTGTGTAGATTCAGTACTCCTAAACTACTTCTGATAGCCAAGGTTATCAATGTTCAAAAATACATGTCAAATTCAAAATCTAATTCATTATGAAAAATTTTGTGATATTTCAAAGTAATAATATAGGAATAAATGTGGGGAAGGCCACTTGTGCTAGTTTGAAAAGTAATTAGCGAAAGTAGACTGAAAACAATTATGGGCAGGCACGGTAGCATAGTGGTTAGCATAACACTTTACAGCGCCAGAGACCCGGGTTCAAATCCGGCCACTGTCCGTAAGGAGTTTGTACATTCTCCCCATGTCTGTGTGGGTTTCCTCCGGGTGCTCCGGTTTCCTCCCACATTCCAAAGACATACAGGTTAGGAAGTTATGGGCATGCTATGTTGGCGCCGGAAACGTGGCGCCACTTGCGGGCTGCCCCCCAAAATCGCTATACAAAAGGTGTATTTCACTGTGTGTTACGATGTACATGTGACTAATAAAGATCTTATCTTATTTGGAGGGAAATCAAGAGTTCAGAATAAACATTTTCCCACACAGAAAAATGGTTGATGATCCAGTGGCCTTTGTTTGGCAAGGTGTGTAGAGGATAATTTTTTTCTAAAAAGGACACTTGCTTTTCATATTTCCTCTTGACATAGGAAGCCATTCAACCCATCAAGACATAGACAGCTCTCAGAGCAATCCCATCAATTCCATTCCCCGAACTGCTTGCTTATAACCCATTCTCTCTTCTGTTTTTGGTGCCAGTGAGTTTCAACAGGAGTCAGTAATTAATTCCATTTTGTAATGTATATTAGTGATTTAGATCTAAGTTTTAGGGAGCTTGATAATTTAAGTTTGCAAATAATACAAAAGTTGGGCAATGTGATTGACAGTGTGGAGGAAAGTTCCAGACTGGCGAAAGATATAAATGGTCTAATCAGTTGGGTAGAATTATGAATGAAATTTAATCTAGAGGAGCATGGGTATTGCATTTAGGGGGTGTGACAAGGCAAAGGAATATACTTTAAAATCAGTGAATTGAGTAATGTAGAGAAACAGATCTTGGTGTATATGTTGACAGTTCCCTAAAGGTATCAAGATAAATCAATAAAATGGCTAAAAAGCCATATTGGAATGCTTTCTTATTAGCTGAGACAGCAGAGGGGTTATGTTAAAACTGTATGCAACACTAGTTAGGCCACAGATTGATTATTCTATACAGTTTTGGGCTGATCAAAGGAAAGTTGCAACTTCACTGGAGAGGGTGGATAGTAGATTTACAAAGACTTTGCCAGGACTGGAGAATTGTGATGATGCAAGATGGGGTAAGAAGTTTTCTTTGAAACAAAAGAGACCATGGGGGGGGGGGGGGGGGGGGGTGGTGGGAGGTGGAAGAGTGATTTTGCTGTAGAAAATTATTAAGGACCAATATAGGTTCTTCTTCATTGTCCTTTACAGAGGAGTCAAAATCCAGGGGCGAGATATAAAGTAATTGGCATAAGGATTAATAAGGAGATAAGAGACTTTTTTTTCATCCAGAGGGTAATAGGGGTAGAAACACTCAGCATATTTAAAACATGCTTGTATGTGTATTTGAAGAGCCATGACCTGCAGGGCTGCAGATCTGATGCTGGACTTAGAGGGTTAGGATGGGTAATTCTTTTCCAGCTAGCTCAAATGTGATAGCCTGAATTGCAGCCTCCTAAGTTGTAAATTTATGATTCTATTAACTGTAAATGCTACCTCACAGAATTTCTGTGTTTTTAATTATAAAACCATGAAAACTGATAGTTTTTTGAGAGAAAGATAATGCAGGGTTAATTTGGTATTGGGAAATCTTAGCAAAAAATGTATACGTGCCCTTCGATTGATTTCCTTGTATAGTTTAAAAATAGTTTTACTAATCCTGTTTAAAATGAAATGTTGGCAAAGAGCTCTGTAACCCAAATAATTGTTTTCATAAGTGGACAGTTTATTTTTAATATTTAAAATTTTCTTCGAATATAAATAGGGGATTTGGATTCAGGAATTCTCTTAAGTAGTTGCTTTGAATTGGATCAAGCTGAATTCAGTAACGAGGTGAATGTAGCCAAGGTGCACAGGGTGAGGGAAGATGCAGAATTAAAGGGAGGTAAGATAAATTTGTGATTATTCACCAGAGTGGTTAGAGGAGATGAGGGGAACGCTGTGGCTAAAGAGCTGCACAATCAATTTATTTTTCAAGCCTTTGCAAATCTGTACTTTGGCTTGAACTAATTAAAATCTGAGAACACATAGCAAGTGAAATTATTACTGATGAATCTTCATCTGAATTGGTAAACTGCAGATTTTTCATTTTGCATTCTTCACATTAGCCTGCCTTTAAAAAAGGTTTTGGGAAACCAAATGAAAATATTAACGTTGTAAGGACTGTGATCTTCTGCTTTTATTTTGTTTAAAATCCCAGGGCTTGACCCTTTTTGTCAGTTCCCCCCAAAATAAGATTTTTTCTCTTCTCAGATTAGCAAAAGTATCCGAATATTTTTGCGGATTTGGTAAGAGGAGATTGCGATTACTTTATCAGCTTTGTTTCAGACTTCTGCTGTATATTTGGGTTGAAAAGGTATTATTTGTTTTAATTATACTGGACTGTGAGTTACTTTGTTAAAACATTCAGGTGTGATTTACCTTTAACCTACACAGAACTCAGTGTTTACATGTGAAAAACATGGAGTCACACACCCCTAATCCTATTTTTCCTCTTCCATCGCCAGAAACTCCCCACCCTACCCCTTCACCTGCTCCTCCCACCCCCTTTCCACCCACCCCCCATTTATTCTTCAACATTAGAGACATTTTAACCTACCAACCAACATGGGGGAGGGAACCAAAGCACCAGGGGGAAACAAAAAGCGTAATTTTTCATCCATTCAAATTATTATCCTGAAACTACAGCTTTCTATGGTTTATTCTGTGCATTTATTACCTCAACAATAATTGCAATAGGCATTTTAGGCTCCTATAATCAGACAAATTTCACTTTCAGCTGCAATGTAACAATGTTTACCTATCAGTCTAGGTGATCAACAGACCTCAGGTGTGGACTTCTGTTTTCTGATTTTGGTTGGTGACAGTGATCCTTGACATCTAGCAACAGTAATGTCATCAAGCTGGCTGAGGATGCTCAATCTGTCACATTGAAGAATATCAAGTTATCCTGGAAGGAAAAGCTCAATTTATACTCAAATATTTTACAGGGGCTAAGTTTATGTATTGAATATACACTAACTGAAAAATAAATTTCTAAAAATAAAAGCATTATATTATCTTCCATTATGAAATACTTATCTGAGGATTTTTTTAAAGATCTGATTTTGCTAAGCAATAATAATGGCTTTATACATCACTAAAATTCAATAAACCTAAGACATCAGTAACATTTTCATGATATTTTACATCAAGAAAAGTCTCCAAAATTTCTGATGACGGATGCTTAATTATAATGGAGAATGCTGCTGAACATTGCAACATTTTGAGGAATAGGGAAACATTAAACGTAACTCTGGATCAGGATACCTGCATATTCCAGATACTCTGGATACCTTTTTAACTCCAAATGTGTTTACTCCAGCATTTGCTGTCAGATTTCATAGTATGAGGATGGAAAATGCTGATACAAAAACAAAATAGGATAGTTGGTGGAAACTGAAAGTTGGTGGAAGTACTCAGCATGTTGGGCAGCAGCTATGGAGAGAGAACCAAAGTTAACATTTTAGTCAATGTTCTGATGATAGGCCATTGATATGAAACATTAATTTTTTCTTTTGTTTTTTCTGTAGGCTGCCTGACAAATCTTATTATATTCATCATTATTCCAAAAAGATAAATTTAACAATGTGTATTGATAAAACAAAACACTACAGATTCTGGCCTTTGCATTCAGAGCAGAAAATACTCAGCAGTTTAGGCAGCATCTGTGGGAAGAGAAAGAGAGTTAATGGTTGCAATCTATTTCTTTCTCCACTGTTGCTGCTTTACTTAAATATTTCCAGCAATTAATGTCTAATACTGTTCTATCTTTGCAGCATTATTAATATTCTGGACAGGAAAGGCATAGCTCAAAGGGATAAAAACAAACTGACTTGAATAACATGGGTCCTAGCCTCTTTGACATGGAGGGAGGCCATGTAGTACTGACTATCTGGGAAAAAAAAATCATACTATTGTTTTCATATGTGTAATTAGCATATTGGTTTACTTAAAACCCACAAACCTTTTGAGTATGATTGCAGTGCTTTAGGGTGCATATAAAAGGATTTATTACCAGGTAGGAAGTCTATCTTTAGGTCTTTGACTATTCAGAACTTTGACTGTTGAATTTTAACACTCAGTTATAATTTTTTTGTGTATCAACTAAGAGGAATTTTAAATTTGTACTCTGGCCTCTTTTAGTGTAGATTTATACTCTGGCCTCTTAGTGTAGATTTTGTTAGAAATTACTGATCAACAGTACTTAAATGTACTTCAAATATATTTAAAATACTTGTCCAGTAAGAAATTGTAATGAATTTAATAGCAGAAGGTGTATGTAATAATAAAAGAAGCTCCTTGTTAGATTAGTTACTTTACAATGTAGAAAATTATGTAACCTTAATTTTGTTAGTTTCCTGAAGGAAATTGGAAATTATTTTTGTATTCAATCCAGAAACCAAAAGTGGTGAAGTAATGTAAAGTGCTTGTGGAAAAAAATGTTTAAAGTTGTACATATTCTTTTCACCTTGAAATAAATGACTGCCTATTGAATGAACTGCACTTTTCATTCCAGCAATTCATCAAAAACTGGAAGTGGATGGGACGGAAAAAGTGGAAGGATCTATGACGCAGAAACTGGAGAATGTACTCAACAGTGAGTTTTACTTTTCAGCTATCCCTATGTATGGATATTGTTATTCATTTTAACTGGATCTCTGCTTGTAAACAAACTTAGAAATCAGTGACCATCAGTACTTTAAATGCATTTCAAATGTGTTCAAAATACTTGTCCAGTGAGGAAAATGTGATGAATCTAATAGGCAGAATACTTGTGTAATAAGAAAAAAGCTCTTTGTTAGGTAAGTTACTTTACAATTTAGTGACTTGTAATCTTGGCACTTTGAAATTTATTCCAAGATTTGATGTCATAATGAACATTGCTGTGTATTTTCATTTATATATGTGCAGTGAGTGTTAAATTTTATATTGTCTATATGCTTTGTCCTAATTAAAAAGAGAACAAATTTTCATCATTTGTGGTAAGTTTTATACATTCATGGCTGGGGGGTAGGTTTCATTACAAAGTGTGCATGCTAATGCTCTCCATGTTGAAGTTAAACTGAAAAGTGTGATGGTTCTGATGTTCAATATATATTGGATCTTGTATCAAACAATTTGAATCAGTAGTGATAGATGCTTAAAGATGAGTATCAGGACATGTTTTGCATTGTAAATGTTTTTTTGTGACAAATGAATGAATAACCTAGATTATTGAAATTGTTCAGCAGTTTCAACTATAAGTCTGATATAAATTAAATTTGCATTTTGATCATTGATATTGTTGAAACTGAAGAATGAATTCATGTTTAATATTTTGATTTTATGGGAAATGTTAATTTTTATGGTAAGGGCAGTTGAAAGTAATGGAGCACATTTTTAAGTGAAAAAAACCATTAAGTCATCAAATTCAAGCGAAACTGTCATACATTTATTCTGTAGTAAACTTATGATAGTGCACTGTTGTATTAATAAGTCTTTATGGAAGTGAAGTATAAAGTGATTTCGTACTTTTAGTTGCACAGAGTACTTGGTAACCACCTTTCACCAATAGGTTTGATTTTTTTAAAATGTATTCAGAATCACTCAGATAAAGTCAAAGGAAACCTGCAGTTGGGTTTATTGAAGTGGGTGGATACTGCTTTGTTATTTTAGTCCTGAAATAGGAGTACTGTATTTGACATATTTCTTTAACATTCTTAAAGGTTGCTGGAAGGGAAATAAATCATGATAATGTACAGTAAATAAACAGCTACTTTTACTTTAACTTGAGTAAATAAACTTGAATAAATGAGCTGATTTCTTTAAGAGGGGATAATATTGCAATTGGTTTGAAATGAAAAGGTTAACTTTGTTGGTGTGTTAATGTTTCCTTAACAGAGAAATAAATTTCATTGAAATGATTATATCATTACATAAAATTCCATACTCTATGCACATAATGCACATCTAGATGTAAATGCGGGTATTTCACAGACAACATTTAATTTTCTGCTGGCCACCCACAGAGCCGACTGAGAAAATGGCATGCGAGCCACCCAGTGTGATCGATGTGCTTTTTTCCTATCTTTGCTTATAGTATAGTCACTAGACCAAATAATGCCAATCCTTTCTAGAAACATTGAACGACAAATCTATTTTGGTCTTTAACTTTTTTTAAATGTGTTTTTGCCAAATTCAGAGGTTTGTAGGTTATAGATCTGAACATGAATAAAAATAAGTATTAAAATTGTTGATAGCTTTTTCTAGAGACTGTTGGGGAAGAATATTGGCAAATGTTTTTGAAACGTGTATGAATAATGCCCAAAATACTTTACAGTTTTCATCGTGATTGTTTTATATTTGAGTCATGAATATGTGTCTGTGCATATACAAAGATGCAAATTGACAAGTTAATATAGTGGTAAAGTGAAACAAAGTGCAAAAGATCAGAATAAGCTGAAACACTTGTCCTTAATATGAAGACCTTTCGTTGTATAGGAAGGAACCCATTTCAGAAGATCTAGTTACTGCTACTTTTTTCGATTGGTTTGCCTTCAAACTGGTTACCTCCTGTTTCCAAATATACATTTAAGACAGATGTGCTTTGCCAGATATTTGCTGCTTTATTTGATTGTCTAATGCATTACTATATCATTTAACTAAAGTTTAATGCTGATTTAAAATGGTTTCTACTTTGTAGCAAAACTGAAGTTATGCAGTGGAATTTTAAAATTAAAGCCTTATCAACTTTGAAGCAGGCAAGAATGAGATTCTTGTCCAGGGATTCACACTTCACTCTTATTTTCAATTATGCCAGTTGCAGATTTAAATTGTTTTTAGTTTAAATTACAAGAGTTAAAGCCATAAAGGAATTAGGAGTTTATACCTCTTATGTTAATATTAATTCTGATGTAAATTCTGAGATTTTACTGTAGTAATTTTTAAAATGTACAAACATTTCAAAACTACTATGTATTGTTGCTATGGAAACAAACACGAGGCATTTTTTTGTTGCATTATTTGAGGTCATTGTAATCATAGGTGATTAGTTGCTTTTCTACCTATCTTATTATTGGAATGATAATTTGGTTGTGAATTGCGCAAACTTAAGTTTGCCAGAACTGCTGAATGAGCCCAAATCTTATTTTGCCTTTCAGGGAAGTGATCATTTAAAGTCTTGTACAGTGAGATTATCTATGTCATAAAAAGTTTTGAATACATTTGTTTTGAGTCTATCTATTTTCTGACAATTGTGAATTTATCTTAGGTTTTTTTTGTCCTTTTGAAGGTAGCGGTATTTTGGGCTATACAGGTGGATTTATATAATTTTGTTTATTCCAGGAGCAAGTAACACTGCTGATACACTGTTCCAAGAAGTCTTGGGACGCAAAGACAAAGCAGATTCTACCAGAAATGCACTAAATGTTCTTCAGCGCTTTAAGTTTCTCTTTAACCTTCCTCTTAATATTGAAAGGAACATTCAAAAGGTAAAGCTAAATAACAGTTTAAAAAAATTCTTAACTGCCTCTTTAGTTTGCTGTTATGTATGATGAATGCCTGTTTCCTCAGGGCGATTATGATGTGGTTATAAATGACTATGAAAAAGCTAAGTCACTGTTCGGGAAAACTGAAGTCCGTGTGTTCCAAAAAGGTAAGGGTTGCAGAAATTATTCGTTTTGTAAGAAACACTTTATTTCCAGCAAAAGGTTTATTGGAAAATGCAGGAAAAGTCCCAAACATCATGCAACTCTTTTCATGTTTAGTATCATATTTGAGAACCTGGTGGTCAGAAATACTACAATAAATGGCGATGCTAGCAAAATTTAAAGTTGAGATGTGTGTTCTGTAGTTTAACTGAATTACTGCAAGAGACTTGCAAGTTCAGAACTGATATTAAGTTTAATTGCTATGATGGGGTTCTGTGCCTTGCATACATCTTAATTCTTAGACAACATACGTTACTGCCATTTGACAAAGAGATCACGTTATCTGAACTAGTGGTGTTCAGTGATGCTATTCCGTTCATTGAAACCTATCAAAAAGTCTGTTCATCTAGGTTACTCTTATTCATTGTTTTTGTTCTCTAGCTCGTATTTCCGGTGGCTTATATTTCTGGAAAGAAAGCGCCCAGCTTTCTAAACCTACTGTGATAATTAAAGGTTTTTAATTATTACTATTCTAGTGAATCCTCCGAATGATTAACAGAGCTACTGTGTTTACTATGATGTGAGATAACCAAAAATTAACACCATATTACACAATGAGACACAATCAATGTCTTGAACAGGATGTAAAAAGTAATGTTTTATGAAGAATTGTGCTAATACTTAAGTTCATTGATGTATTATTGCCTTTACCGTAGCTTTGAGTTATTGATCATAAATTTTTAAGGACTCGTGTACTATAATAATTAGCTCTCTTTTCTACTTAACAGACGTTCATGTATGCACCTGCAGAGATGCATATTAATGACGTTGGCTTGAACTATTACTGACCTGAATGTATTTATCCACATTACATGGCACCAGACAATCTTGGCCCATTCCATTTTTTTTCCCTCAGCCAGTATTTTAATATCAGCACAAATCTCAGTGTTCTTTGTGAACTTGCTGTTAGTTTATTAAAATGGGTAGTAAGGAGTATTGTTCCCAATGCAAATTCCTGAACTGAAGCACTGTCATTAATGACATTTATCTACATATGAGAATGCAAACAATTCCTTAACAGCCCCAAGATATGGCCTCCATTCCTGTTGTGCGGTCAATTTCAATTTATGAGCTCAAGAATTATTTTTCTTTGGTATTGAAATCAAGGCTATAGATGGCCTTTCCTCTAAAGCACTTCATTATGAAAGTTTGTAGGAAGGTTGATGTGCCTAAATAAGATTGAACCCAAATTGACCGAACAGATTCTGAGTCTGAGTCTTGTGCTTCTTTGTAAGACATGTACAAAATACGTAAGAATTCATATCAGTCATCTCCCTTGATTTTATCTGATAAGGTAAGCACTCTAAGCAAATATAGAAAGAAATCATTGTGATGGATTGGCTAGAATGCTGTTTTTCAAATTGGAACTTCGGAAAACATTAAAAAAAATTCTTTTAATTGGCAACAATTATGGTTGTACAGAAGAGCAAAGGTTATGTTGCTTATCAACTGATTGTTAAACATTGATGCAACTAACTTATCCAGTTGCGAACTGACCTGTCTTAATTTTGTTGACAATTTTGCAGAAGTGCTTTCAAATGCCAACATCTGAGTTAATGAAAGTGCATCTCTGCTGCCTGCAGAGTGTATTATGGCCTGAAATTTGCAATGTGAATAGCAGCTGGGCCCTTACCTCTCATTACTCTGTTGAATGAAATCTGACAATTTCTGTTGTGTATAAGCAACTAAATGTGAAAACTAAGATGTTGCTGTCGACGATTCCCTGCTGCACCACGGGATTTACTGGTATAGATTCTGCTAAGTCAGTCAAGGTACAATCAGTGAATAGATGAAGACTGGAATCCTTTGAAATTCCATGAAAAAGCACTCACAAAAATATAAAAATAAAAAGTGATGGAAACAATCAACAGGTCACATGACATCTGTGGAAAGAGAAACAGAGTAAACGTTTTAGGTTGAATACCCTTCATTAGAACTGAGAAAGTGTAAACACGTTTGTTTTAAGTTGCAGTGATGGTGGATAATTGCTGTCAGATTTCCTTCATTGTATTACCTGCTAGAAGTTTATAAAATCACGAGTGCCATAGATAGACAGCCAGTATCATTTTCCCAGGGTTGAAGTGTTTAATACCAGAGCTCATGCATTTAAGATGAGAGGGGGAAAGTTTAAAAGAGATGTGCGGGGCAACTTCTTTACACAGAGAGTGGTGGGTGCTTGGAATGTGCTGCAGGGGTAGTGGTGAAGGCAGATACAATAAAGGCATTTAAGAAGCTCTTAGATGGGCTCATAAATATGGAGGGTTATGGACCATGTGCGGGCAGAAGGGATTAATTTAATTAAGTGTCATTAGTTGAATTAGTTTGGCACAACATCATGGGCCGAAGGGCCTGTTCCTGTGCTGTATTGTTCTATGTTCCAACAGCCATTCTCCTTCTCACGTTACTTCCCCAGGCAACTGCATGGGATGCAACACGTGCCCTTTTAACTCATCCCTTCCTGACATCCAGAGGCACAACCAGTCTTTTCAGATGAAACAGTGATACACATGAACTTCTTGCAATTTATTGCAGGGCTTTCAGTTTCTCTCAATGTGGTCTTCCTCTACAAATTGGGTGAATGCTTTCCAGAGCATCTTTGTTCAGTCTGCAGGAGCGAGCATGAACTTCCAGTTGCCTTTTACTTTAATTTTCCATCCTACTCCCAACTCTAACCTATCTGTTTCTGGCCATCTACACTTATTACAAACTAGGCCCAATGTAAACTTGAGGAACAGCACTTCATTTTCCATCTGGGTGTGTTGAAACCTCTAGAACTCCATATCAAATTCAACAATTTCAGCTAATTTGCCGCCTTTGTTTATGTCAGAACTGGCCATTTCTGTAGGTTATCCATGCAAATATTAACTCAGATTTTTCTCTTCTCTATTGACATGCCTAATCTGCTGGACATTTCTACCTCTCTGACCTGCATTTCACAACCTTTACATGTTCTTGTGTTCAATTTTTTTTTCTGTCTCCATCTATCCTCATTCATCTGCCAACCAGATGGCTTCTTCAGCAGTTATCATCGTAGCTGCCCTGATCCTCTCACTTCCTATCAATTCCTCCCCTGACCTCTCTGGAAATTAAAATCAATGTTTTTTCTCTCTTTCCCATTTCTGATGAAGCATCTTCAACCTGAAACATTAACTCTTTCTCTTTCCACAGATGCTGCTCGAGCTACTGAGTGTTTCCAGCATTTTCTGTTTTTATTTCAGATTTACAGCAACTGCATTGTTTTGCTTCTCATATTCTGAAATTGTTGAATTTGTGAGTCCCAAGGGCTTTCAGCTAATGTTAAGCTTTGTTGTAGCTGTGTAAGAGGTCAAAGGGAGGGGTCAGAGAGAGATGGAAAATTGAAGAGACATGTAACTGGAAGCTCAGGGTTACCCTTACAGACTGGGGTCATCCAGTGTGAGGATGTGACATGAAGTGACTTGTAATCACAGTTGTTGTCGCATCCTTAAATCCACACTTCTGTGCAGTGCGTGGGCACATGCATGCTCTTAACCTCTTTCACCAACAGCACCAGCTTACTTCAACAACTCTCAAATTCTAACACTCCTCTGTGTAGCTCTTTCCCTTTACTTTCATCTGACCCCATCTTTTCTGCTAGTATTGCTGTGTTTTCAGTATCTCTTCTGAGCTTCCTCTTTACTGATCCCAAACAATCAGTCCTCAGCAGAGGTTTCTGTTTTATTCCCCTATGTCCCTATCTCAATGAATTTTGAGGCACACATGCTATTGAACTTCCTCACTGACTTTGTCTCCTTATCCATTTTTAGGTCCCAGATGTCAATCCAGCATTGATATTTTTTCTCTCTCTCCTCTGTTACGATTCATTTCCTTCTATTTGCACCTGCTCCAGACAGATAAATTGTAATTAACAATCCTTAGCCACCCTTTCTCAGCTTGCTCAACCAGTCTCTCTGGTCACCCTTTCACATATTTTCCTTTTGTTCTCTCCACTCTCCCTTTCTCTGCAACTGAAAATACATTTAATTTCTAACATTTTCTAGTTATAATGAAAGGTCATTGACCTGAACTGTTAACTCTATTTCTCTCTCCACAGATGCTATCTGATCTGATAAGTATTTCTGTCATTTTCTGCTGTTGTTACAGGACAGTTTATGGCAGATTAGGTTTTCTAATGCAATAATATGAAGAATTTTTACAGCTGTATTGTGGGGAATCCATATAATAGGTCAAACGTGATTGTATGTTTCATATTGAACAAAATATTAATGTGGCTGCCCATGTAGTTTTTGCACTTGGGTCATGAACTACCCAGATAATGCTGCATTCAGTTCTCGACTTCAGTATCCATCCTAAGGGAATGAATTACCTTCTTGAGATGTCGCAATCGTTTGAGGTAATGCTGCTCCCCTGATGGTGTAACACCAACTGGACTTTGGTTGTGTAGTTCAAGTTTATAGTTTAGTCTGCTGATAATACGTGCCTTTTATAATGTTTTTCTTTCTTGCACTAGTTTATGCAGAAGTAGAGACACGCATTGATGCACTGAGGACCCTGTTGATGGACAAGTTACTTGAGATGCCATCAACTCTACATGACCAGAAAAGATATATAAGGTAAAGGTGATGGAGGGGATGAGTGATGGCTGTTGGGTTGTAGGGAACTGTACCACAAAGCTTGTTCATAGAGTTATGAAGCATGAAAACAGCCTTGTCAGCTTACCGAGTCCACATCAAGTACCGTTTACAGTAATCCTAAACTACTACAATTTCTATTTTCCCCACGTTCTCATCAACTCCCCCCAGATTCCATCATTCACCTACATACTAGGGACAATTTACAGTGCCAATTAATTTACGAAACCTGGATGTCTTTGGGATGTGTGAGGATACTGAAGAACCAGGAGAAAACCCACATGGTAAACTCTACATAGACAACTTCAGAAATCAGGAATGAACCCAAGTTGCTAGGTCTTTGAGACAGTATTTTTCTTAGCTTTGCTGTATCAGAGAAAGCCTTAAAATAAATGTATCATTTTGAAAATAAAAGGAAAATAAACCTTGTGTTTCCTAATACATCCCATTTTTTTTTCATAACACAATCATTTCCCAAGGTAAAGAAGGGATTACTTTCAAGCTGGTGATTAAACTCCCCAAAGGGAGAAGTTGGGAAGATGGAAACGTGATGAATTTTAATTTGTTGAAGATGATTAAAAAAATTATCCCAATTTATGTCTGTTTAAGTGGAGGTAAGATAGGATGGGATGATTTTAATGTGCCCAATCAGGATATCCAATTGGAATAATGAAATGTGTTGCAGGAATATAAATGTTATCCTAGTCGCTGCATACCTTTATTTACCAAAGGGCAGAAGGAGATGGTGATTGAGGAGAAGATTGCAGAAGAGTAACAGGTTGAGAGAGAGAGCTGGTAGGGTAGCCAATTAGGAATTGGTGTTGGGATTGTCCAGGTCATTAGGGCCAATGGCTATTCAGAGTCAGGAGGCCTTTGGTTGAGTCAGATCCCAGGAATGAATGAGATCTCTGGCTTAATCTAGGACTTCTGTGTGGTGGTTGCATGGGTGGCACAGAAATAACTATAGCTTTACAAGATGTGAAAGAGCTTGTTGAAATCAGCAAAATGCCTGCTTGCTTGTTCAACCAAAAAGATGCTACAAAGAGTTATTTTCAGTTTGATTACTGATTACTTGGGGCAGCTCAGTGGTGCAACTAGCGGAGCTGATGCCTCTCACTGCCAGAGACCTGGGTTCAATCCTAACCTCTGGTGCTGTCTGTTTGGAGTTTGTACACTCTTGCTGTGACCACATGGGTTTCCTCTGGGTGCTCCCATTTCCTCCCGAATCCCAAAGATGTGTGGGTTAGTAGGTTAATTGGCCAGAATTGTCCCTATTATGTAGGCGAGTGGTAGAATCTGGGGGAGTTGACGAGAATGTGAGGAGAATAAAAAAAATTTGGATTAATGCATTATTAATATAAGTGGATGCTTGATGGTCAGTGTGGATGTGATTGGCCCAAGGGCCTGTTTCCATGCTACATTTCTCTATGATTCTCTGACTTTAAGATCTGGATATGTGCAGCTGACCAGCTGCCAATACACTGAATGAAGTACTGGAAGAGAGGGTGCTAATCTTTGTCCCAGGATGCTCCATCCCCACCACCAGCATTGCCCTTAGCAACACTCATTTCTCACACATAGACCCTTGGTGCAGGAAGGTCCACCTCTCACTACCTATTGTTTGTTGGGATCTGGCAACACTAGCAAATCCAGCACTTATTGCCCATCATTAATTGCTCTCAAGAAGGCGGTGATGAGCTGCTTTCTTAAACTGTTGCAGTCCTTCAAGTGAAGGTACTCCCACAGTTCTGTTGGTGGAGAGTTCCAGGATTCATACCCTGTGGCAATGAAGGACTTATGAACCATTTGTAAATAAGGATGGCGTGTGGGGAACCTACAGGTGTGGCATCCCATATACCTGCTGTCTTTATCCTTCATGGGGTTAAAGATTGTGTGTTTAGGTGTTGTTGTTGGAGTAAACTGCTTTGTTCTGGGTGGTGTTGAACTTGAGAATTGTTGGAGCGGCACTCATCCAGCATGTGGAGAGTTCTCCATTACCCTTTTGACCTATACCTTGGTAGTGAAACGGCTTTGTGATGTTAGGAGGTGAATTAATTGCCACAGAACATCCAGCAACTGACTTAGAGCATTTCTGCAGCTGGTCCCGTTGAGTTTCTGGTGGTGATGCCTCAGATGTTGAATTTCTGGTGGTGATGGCTTTATGTACTGAGGAAATGCGTGTGGAATCGCAAACAATGGATTAACCTCTGACAAGAACAACTATCTCCCTTTGTGTGAGGTTTGACTTAGCCAGTGGAGTGTTCATCCTCTGATGTCAAATAACTGTAGTTTCATCAGGTCTCCTTGATGCCACACTCAGTTAAATGTTATCTTGATACCAAGGAAAGTAACCTCATTTCTGCCATTCAGTTCTTTAGTCCACGTTTGGACCAGGACAGTGATGAGGTCTGGAATTGAGTGGTTCTGATGAATCCCAAGCTGGGCAACACTAAGCAAGTTATTAGTGAGTAAATCCTGCTTGATAACGTTGTTGACAACAGCTTCCACCAGTTTCCTGATAATTGAGAATAGACTAAGTGGTAATTGGTCAGATTGTATTTTTCCTGCTTTTTGTGAATATGGCTGCACATGCTTCAGCCTTGTCTCTAGCAGTCACGTGCTGGGCCCTGCCATCTTTGAGGATGTGTATATCCTTGGTGTCTCCTCCTTCGATTAGATGTTTAACAGGAAACATAGGCTACATGGTGGGACAGTTGAGGAACAGTTGAAGACTTCCAAAGAGATTTTTCACAGTGCTCAACAAAAGTATATTCCAGTTAAAAGCAAGGACAGTAAGGGTGGGGAGACCCAGCCTTGGATATCTAAGGAAATAAAAGAAGACATCAGGCTAAAAGCTCATGCATACAAAGTCACCAAGAGTAGTGGGAAACTAGAAGATTGGGAAAAAGCAACAAAGAACCACTAAGCAGGCAATAAGGAAAGGGAAGATAGAATATGTAAGTAGACTAGCACAAAATATAAAAACAGATAGTAAAAGTTTTCATAATTATATAAAGCAGAAAAGGGTGGCTAAAGTGAACATAGGTCCCTTGGAAGATGAGAAGGGGGAATTAATACTGGGTAATGTGGAAACGGCCGCGGCCTTGAATGACTGTTTTGTGTCAGTCTTCACGGTGGAGGACACGTCTAACGTGCCAAAGAGAGATGTTATTGATGAGATGGGAGGTGAGGACCTCCGTACAATCGCTGTCACTAAAGAGGCAGTGGTGAGCAAACTAGTGGACCTAAAGGTAGACGTCCCCTGGTCCTGATGGGGTGCATCCCAGGGTACTGAAGGAAATGGTAGAAGTTATAGTGGAGGTATTTGTGATAATTTACCAAAATTCTCTGGACTCAGCAGATTGGAAGACAATTTTTAAAAAAGCATGTAGGTAATTATAGGCCAGTTAGCTTAACGTCTGTAGTCGGAGAAAATGCTTGAAGCTATCATCAAGGAAGAAATAGCGAGACATCTGGATAGAAGGGGTTCCATCAGGCAGACACAGCATGGATTCAGGTTCTGTTTGACAAACTTACTGGAGTTCTTTGAGGATGTAATGAGTGCGGTGGATAGAGGGGAACAGGTGGATGGTGTATACTTGGATCTCCAGAAAGCGTTCAATAAGGTGCCGCATGAAAGACATCCATAAGATAAGAATGCATGGAGTTGGGGGTAATGTATTAGCATGGATAGAGGATTGGTTAGCCAATAGAAGGGAACGAATTGGGATAAATGGGTGTTTCTCTGGTTGGCAATCATTGGTGAGTGGGGTGCCGCAGGAGTCGGTGCTGGGCCTGCAACTGTTCACAATATACATTAACGATTTGAAAGATGTGACCGAGTGTAGTGTATCTAAGTTTGCTGATGACACTAAACTGAGTGGAAAAGCAAATTGCGTAGAGTCTGCAGAGAGATATAAATAGGTTAAATGAGTGGGCAAGGGTCTGGCAGATGGAGTACAATGTTGTTAAATACAAGGTAACCCACTTTGGAAGGAATAATAGAAGATAAGATTATAATTTAAATGGTGAGAGATTGCAGCGTGCTGTTATGCAGAGGGACTTGGGAGTGCTTGTGCATGAATCGCAAAAGGTTAGCTTGCAGGTGCAACAGGTTATCAAGAAGGCAAATGGATTGTTGGCCTTCATTGCTAGAAGGATTGAATTTAAGAGCAGGGAGGTTATGCTGCAACTGTACAAGGTACTGGTGAGGCCGCACCTGGAGTACTGCGTGCAGTTCTGGTCTCCTTGAGGAAAGATGTTTGGAGGCAGTGCAGAGGAGGTTCACCAGGTTGATTCTGGAGATGAGGGGGTTAGCCTATGAGGAGAGATTGAGTCGCCTGGGACTATACTCACTGGAATTCAGAAGAATGAGAGGGGATCTTATAGAAACATATAAAATTATGAAAGGGATAGATAAGATGGATGCAGGAAGGTTGTTTCCACTGGTAGGTGAGACTAGAACTAGGGGACATAGCCTCAAGATTCAGGGGAATAGATTTAGGATGGAGATGAGGAGAAACTGCCTCTCCCAGAGAGCAGTGAATCTGTGGAATTCTCTGCCCAGGGAAGTAGTAGAGGCTACCTCATTAAATATATTTAAGACACAGATTTTTGCATAGTAGAGGAATTAAGGGTTATGGGGAAAAGGCAGGTAGGTGGATCTGAATGGCGGAGCAGGCTCAATGGGCCAGATGACCAACTCCTGCTCCTATTTCTTGTGTTTTTATGTTCCTTTCACCATTCAGAACTAGATCTTAGGGCTGCAGATGTTCAATCTCTTGCTCATGAAATTGCTTATCACAGTGTACTGCATTACTGTTTTGCTGTTTGCATGCATGTCATCTTGAGTTACAGCATCACCCAAGCTAGCATCTCATCATTTTTGGATGGTGCTGCACCCAATCCCTGTACACTTCTCATCGAACCAAGGTTGATCCTCTGTCTCAATAGTAATAGTGGAATGAGGGGTGTGTGTATGCCTGGTCGAGAGGTGGTGGTTGTGTAAAATTCTCCTACTGCTGATGGTCCACAGCACCTCACAGATACCCAGTTTTGAGCAACTAGTTCTATTGAGTCTATTGCATGAAGCAAGATTGTAATGGTACACAACAAGGTGGTGTACATCCTCAGTGTGAAGATGTGACTTTGTCCACAATGACTGTGAGGTTATCACTTCTACTAATCCTATTACAGACAGATGTTTCTTCTACTGGTAGATTATTGACGGTGAGGTCATGTAGATTCATCCTTGGTGTTAGTTCGCTCAACATCTGCCATGGACATGGTATGTTCTCAGCCAACATGGTCAATGCTGGTGCTACCAAACTACTCTTGAAGTTAGGTGTTGAGATTTCTCTGCTCAAGCATACTATGTCCTTGCTGTTTTCAACATTGTTCATTATGGAAGAGTACTGATTCATCAGCTGAGGGAGGATGGTAGGTGCAGTCAGATGATTTCCTCCCTCATGTTTTACTTGATACCAAGAGACTTCATGGAGTCCAAGGGGGTCCTCCCCTTTATAACACTGTGCTACCTCCACTGGAGGCAGGACTGTGCCCAGGGATCGTGTTTGAGTTATCTGACATATTATTAGTAGTGAAGATAGCAGTTGTTGTTTTATTGGCTGAAGAGATGTGCATGTTGTCTGCGTAGCATCACCAATGAGCTGGCCTTGTTTTTTGTTTGTAGAAATGATTGTGCAGTAACATCCTGTCGGAATTTTATATCTGCAGATTTAGTAGTGAGTAACAAAAAACATATTTGGCACTTTCCAGATTTTAAAAAAAATCACGATTGTCAACTCCTATGAATGATTGACCAGATCAATTATATCAACAAAACAGAAGTGCTATTGAAAAGTTTGCTGAAACTTTACAAGTTTTAATGCTCATTCAAAAGTGTGACACTTGAGGCATTATGATATGTTGTTGGTTTTAATACTGTGGACTGGCATTCTAACCATTGGAATGCATAAAGTAGGTTATAAATCATTTTGCTGTGTTCATTGAATAAGCAATGTATGAACTTAATAATGAAAGATATATGGGTGTCAGCATTGCCTATTAAGATGGAAAACAAGCTTTTTTTAGGGAGGGAGTGAAATGCATGCCTTTAATACTGGCATCATCAGCACCCTTTAACCACCAGAATTGTAACCAGTGCTTATGTCAATGAGACCAGTACAGAGTGATACATTGAAGTCTGGAAGAATCTTAGTAATGACCGAAGATGAGGTTGAGAAGGCCTTTTATGAAATGAACACAACTAACCAGAAAGCAGAAGGGGTCTAAGCAGTTCAAAAATAGGAATAGTTAGACTACGGTAGGAAGAGCTATTGGAGAATACACAGGAACTGTAGCTGGACAAAAATTGTTGTGGGGGAGAATGAAGGAATAATGCTACAGAAGAAAGGAATAATGAAATAATTTAGACCAAGGTAATGATATTGCATTGATTCATTGGGATTGTGAAAGTTGAATGATGAAAAGCAATCAAGCAGAGTATTTATGTAAATGTCTGGAAGAGAAATAAAATTTTAGCAGCGTGGATCTGAGTTGGGTGTGGAGGTAGACACTGTTGTGGAGGTAGGAATAAGTGGTCTTGGTATGGAGAGGAGACGCAGTACAAAGTCTGGTTAGGATTAAAAATGATGTCAAGATTATATGTGGTTTCATTCAGCCTGAGCAAGTCAGCAGTAAGAGAATATGGAAGTTTGTTGTTGAAGATAGCTGAAATTCAATCCAACCTCCTGACTGTTTAAGCTCATGAACTTTTTTATGGATAAAAAGAGGTTGTGATTGGTAGAACTAGGTATTATTAACATAAATATTGGAGAAGTTTAAAAGTTAGCTGAAGATTGGTTAGATCATTGACTTTTATTTTGACCAGTTTTCTGTTACGAAAGCTACCCCATGATTTGAAGCTTAAAGCTTTAAATACCTGTGTGGTTATGTTAGTTGGTAGTCAGTAAAGTTCACAGATTAAAAGCTGGACTATTATCATTGGAATATGATTTTTTTAGGATGAAAACTCAACTTTAAGAAGTATTTTCAACCTCAATGTTGTAACAATTTCTGAGCTTCATTTTTATAAGGCTGTTCAGGTGGTTTTGAAGATCGAAAAAGGAGCATTGTCTGTCTGTGAGAAGAATTTGCTGAGTAAATATTTTACTTCAAATGTTCATTTATTTGTTTAAAAGAGTATGAAATTCCTGGGCCATGTACTGGTTCTGGCAAAGGCAGGTGACCTGGACTTTTTTTAAACACGTTTCTGAATTGGTTGTTAGCAGGCAGACACACAAAAGTTACGAAGGTTAATGTCTCCTTATTTTGCAGTATTACCTCCATGTTTTCAGAAGTTGATCTGAAAGAACAATAATATAGTGATACAAGAAAAAGAGATCCTGGTGGAAGAAAAGTTACTTTGGGAGAGCTCAAAATAAAGATAGTGGAAGAATTAAGCTTTCCCATTTTTATGCATCTTTCCCACACAAGACCAATAAGAATACTTCACTTTTCCATGTACTTGCTACTTCCCTCCCAAAACTGTTATGTCATGCAAGAGAAATGAGCTCAAAAGCTGGCACTTCTGCAAGATTTCTACATGGTTGCCTATGATGTAATCCTTAGTGGTCTTTGGTTTGACTTTAAACTGTGGAATGTGCTGCTTGATTAAAGTGACATAATCAATTCGGTTTCTTAAGAAAAATTAGCTGTCTTATCCAGGAGGCCATTTTTCTTTTGAGAGATTCAAAGGCTAGTATTGGCACGTTATTCCAGCTGAGTGGGATCTTGCTTGAGATGTATCAGTTTTCTTTTCCCAAGATCACCCCTAACAGAAGCAGGATTCCCCTCTTCCACCCTTGGCTGATCTTGGATGCATTGAGATCAATGAGAGATCTTTGTTCAGACCCTTGCTTATGCTATGTTAACTCAACCAGCGTTTCCCTCTTCTGCTCAATGTAGATCAGCAATTGAAACCTTTGATCTCCAGCCTGTGTGATTCATCAGTGTATTTAAACACAGAGTCAAAAAGTTTATTTTTTAAGAAAAAGCACATGATTTTATTTGGCAGCACCTTGGATGTTAAACTTCATATTGATAATCAGGTATCAGTCAAATAGAATTTGTGATGCAGCACCTTGGAAGTACTTGAATGAGTTTGTTTACATAGAGAAGTTGATGGCTTCTTCCTCAGGTCCAGCAAAATTGCCATTATTGGGTAATTTGTGATTTATTTACTGTTGGAACTTATCACTTACACCTTAGAATTCTCAAAGGAAAAATAACTAGTTGGCATATAACTGTATATACAATCATTATGAACCTTAATGTTAAAAATTCAGCTAGAGGTCAATTAGGACTCTGAGGTTTATTCTGGCAATGGCCAGGATGAAGGCTGGAATCAGTTGAATCATTTACCTCCATGTGAAGGACTAAAGCTGCTTCATATGTCAGTTTAGCCATACATCATGATAATAAAGTATATGAGGGAAAGTTAATTTGCCAAAATGGCAGTATGATTTACAGCATTGTCTTAATGTAGCTTCAGCCAGTGGTTCAATTTGTATTATATGGTAGATCCACCTATAGTGCATAGTGTGGGAGATCTTGACTACCACAGAAGTTAGAACCTAACATTTTGTTACATTGCTCTTTGGTAATGAAGGGAGAAATTATTCAGGTTTTTCTCTTCAGATTGTTTCCTAATAAGCACTGTTGTTAATATATTGGCTTCAAAAACTTTGGAATTTTGTCTAGTGGAAGGGACTGCATTCACAAGAAGACAAAGTTGGTGAAAAAAGAAATAAAGAACTCCAGCTTGAAAAATGTTTTTTTGTTTTGAAGATTAACATGATTTTAATCATTGTTTTCATCATGATTACAGATACCTATCTGATCTCCACACACCAGGTGACCCTGCCTGGAAGTGTATAATGGCCCAGCATAAGTGGATCCTGCAACTAATGCAGAGCTGCAGAGATAATTATGTGAAAGGGAAAAAGGGTAAGTTTATTTGAAAATTATGAAGCTCTAATTGATTTTTTTTATCTGGCGCATTGTTATAGCAACATTTTGTGGAGGATATGCATAATAGAAATCTCTCAGATCATTCCTTAAGTATACTTATAGAAACTTGCTTGTCTGTATGGTAATGATTTTGAACTGGTTTGCTCTATCTGCTTTCTGCAATGCCCAAACATGTTTCAGGCACCATGTCCTCAGATCAAAATGCATTGCTTGGTCTTAAACACACAATCTTGTAACGAGTCATTTTGGGCTGATTTGGTTGCACTATTGATTCAAACTAATGATAAAAAATTAAAAGTAATTATAAAAGTTATATTTACCATTCATGATCAGTACATCAGTCATGTGAGTACAGTTCTTGCACTGTTTTGCACTGAAGGCGTTGATTTGCTGAATGATATGATTCTCCCAATAGCTTTTGAAAGCAATATTGAAAGATGTTTGTCCATTTTTTCAAAACAATGCCATTCATAAATTGACAGTGATTTATTTACAAAATTCACATATAAAGCAATTGTTCAATCTGTACTCTTTCTTTGTGGAATATAAAAATAATGAAAGCCTTGGTCACTTGCATTAAACAAACACTGTAATGGATAAGTGTTGTATTCGGCTGTAGACGTTGGCTTCTATTGACTTCAACTGCTTCTGTATAATTGCATTCAGTGTAAATGACAGAGGATGAATTTTTATTCCACTGACTGTTTCTCCTGTTCCTCTTTTTATTTTTATAGGCTGAAGAATTAATCTAGAAAACACTTTGTAAATAAACTAGTCTCTCTGTACCCTGAGTTGAATTTCATGTTATAAAATTCAGCATGGGAGGTGAAGGAGAGCTTCATTCACACAACCATTTATAAAGTGTTAGTCTAAATACCCACCTTTCATGGCATTATTCATGGTAGTCAGTGTAGGGTCCAGAGTATGATTACAGTGGCTCAGATTTTGCTGCAGAAAGGCAGTTAATAACATCTGCTGTTATTTAGACATTACTTCACCTTAGGATTTCCATGGCAATCTGCTGAAAGTGCAAACTAATACTGTTGCTGTGGAAGAAGCAGGGCCAACAACTATGCATCTATTTTAATAAATAGTATGAGATTGAGAAAGTAATGTAAATTAGAGTGTTAAGTCAGGTAGAAAAGGCAAATTACAGAGGAGACACATTTGGTTGAAGACAGATGGGGGTGGGGGGAAAGGTTTTCTTAAAAAGTTATTTTAAATGTGATATCTTGAGTATCTCCAAAAGTAGTTAATACTTGAAGGAAAAAGACTCCAAATTTGTAATAGTTAATTTCAAGTGCTAGAGGAATTGATGGCAGTAATAAGCACATCATTATACGGTTACTTCCACTCGATGACATGATTTTATTTACTTTAGTAAGGTTAGTCTGTGCCTCCTGTGCAAATAAAGTGACATCTCATAGCTCTTTGCATGCCAATGATGAGCCTGATGACGATCTACAAATCTGACCTTGCCTTATAAGGCCACCACTGAAAGTCATTCTTTTACTTGTCATCACTTGGTAACTGCAGATGTCAACCAGAGATAAGTTACAACTGCTTGTGAAATCCTGGCATCAGAAGAACCAATTTGAAATTGCAAGACTGCTTTTTAAAAATGATTGATGTATAGAACATAGAACATTACAGCACAGTACAGGCCCTTTGGCCCACGATGTTGTGCCGACATTTTATCGTGCTCTAAGATCTATCTAACCCTTCCCTCCCCCATAGCCCTCCATTTCTCTGTCATTCATGTATTTATCTAAGAGTCTCTTAAATGTCCCTAATGTATCTGCCCCCACAACTTCTGCCAGCAGTGCGTTCCATGCACCCACTACTCTCTGCGGGGGAAAAACTCATCCCTAACATCCCCCTTGTATCTTTCTCCAATCACCTTAAAATTATGTCCCTTCGTATTAGCTATTGTCGCCCTGGGGGAAAAGTCTCTGACTGTCCACTTATCATCTTGCCTTTTATCATATTGTACACCTCTATAAAGTCACCTCTCATCCTCCTCTCCAAAGAGAAAAGCCATAGCTCACTCAACCTATCCTCATAAGACATGCGCTCCAATCCAGACAACATCCTGGTAAATCTCTTCTGCACCCTCTCTAAAGCTTCCATATCTTTCCTATAATGAGGCAACCAGAACTGAACACAATATTCCAACTGTGGTCTAACCAGAGTTCTGTAGAGCTGCAACATCACCTCACGGCTCTTGAACTCAATAACCTGACTAATGAATGCCAACGCATCGTACACCTTCTTAACAACCCTATCAACCTGCGTGGCAACCTCGAGGGATCTATGAACGTGGACCCCAAGATCCCACTGTTCCTCCACACTGCTAAGAGTCCTGCCATTAACCTTGTATTCTGCCTTCAAATTCGATCTTCCGAAGTGTATCACTTCACGCTTTTCCGGGTTGAACTCCATCTGCCACTTCTCAGCCCAGGTCTGCATTCTATCAATATCCTGTTGTCATCTACAGCAACCTTCTACACTATCCTTAACACCATCAACCTTTGTATCATCAGCAAACTTACTAACCCACCCTTCCACATCCTCATCCAAGTCATTTATAAAAATCACAAAGATCAGGGGTCCCAGAACAAATCCCTGCGGAACACCACTGGTCACCGACCTCCAGGCAGAAAACGCTCCATCTACCACCACCCTCTGTCTTCTATGGGCAAGCTAATTCTGAATCCACACAGCCAAGTTTCCCTGGATCCCATGCCTCCTGACTTTCTGAATAAGCCTTCCATGAGGAACCTTATCAAACGCCTTACTAAAATCCACGTACACCACATCCACTGCTCTAGCTTCATCAATGTGCTTTGTCACATCCTCAAAGAATTCAATCAGGCTCGTGAGGCCAATCAGCCTCTCTCAAAGCCATGCTGACTGCCCCTAATCAGCCTATGCTTCTCCAAATGCCCATAAATCCTGTCTCTAAGAATCTTCTCCAGTATATCTAAGAATTTGTAACATTTAAAAATGTTGTAATATTTTAAGATTGAAAAGGTGCGTTTGTATCAGTGTATGCTCCTAATAGTTGAATAAATGAAGAAATACTGCTTCCAGTGGCAGAAAGGACACAGGTTTACAGTGACAAGCAAAAAAATCAGAAGTACAATGACAAAACATTTTTGACTTGAAGTGCACTGCCTGAAAGCTGGTGGAAGTGGATTCAATAGGAAAATGGGCAATTACTTAGAAAAAGAATAGGGAAGAGAATTGAATTGGATTGTACAGGTGTGATGAGTCAACTGTCAATGGTATAATTTTATGATTTTACAGTAAATCTGATATGCTGATTTAGGGGGTTAGACTTGTGATGCTATTTACTAACATCATTGTCATATGATCATATTTTCCAGAACCTATTCTTTTACTTGCTTTCTGCAGTCTTCAGAAATTGGAAATCACTTGTCAGAGTTTTGTTTCTGTTTTAAATAAACTGACAAAGTACATGTGTATATCACTTGTATTTGCCTGAATATCATTCACTGATAGCTGGCAGTTCCAAAGGTAAATGCTGGCTTTTAAGACTCATGGAATTGTCATGGCATAGAAAAAGGCCAAAGATTATGCACATGCTATCTATCTGAGATATTCTGAAGGTCAAATGCGTATTGACTGTCTGCTCCTTTGTTGGACTTGAGGTTGGGTCCAACAGTGGAGCAGTCACTCTCTGAAGAAAGCATCCTGACGCACTTCAATTTATATAGGGGGGCTGGTGTAGGAATGGTGAATCCGTTCATTTGCACTGGTTAGTCAACTCTGTGGATAAAGTAAAATGCAATACATATTTTGCTTTATTTTATTATTATTTATTAATGTTTAGAAGTGTTTGGATTAATGTTTTTGTCATTTCAAGGATTTTCACTTTTGTTTTTAAGAACTTGTGTTAGAATCCTGGAGGAGAAAATAAAAGTTACATCCTGATCCAGATACAGTGTAGAATGAAATAGAGTATTGATGAATATTGTGTAATGCTTAATGGTACTGGTAATATCAAGCAGGTGTGTTGGCCAATGAAAGTTAAAGAAGTGTCATGTTTGCATTGTGCTAAAGGTCTACAGTCAATGCCACCATAATAAAGGCATTGGGTGCATAGCATTGCATAATATTAGGATGTATAACCAGGGAAAACAAAAAACAAAGAGCACCATTCTGTACCTGTAGAAGATTTGGATTATCCAGGCTAAAGGATTTTTTAAAATCTTGAATAGTGTAGATTTCAAAGAAGCTTGACTGAAGTACTTCAGGTTGTGAATGAACTAGACATTTTTGCATCCAGACAGATTAGTTCAATTGAATAAGTTCAGGGAAAAGAAGGAGACTTGTGCACATGCTGGATAAACATAGGCCTTGGTAGAATGGCAAGGGTTTTATTTTAAAAGAGTGTTATTAACCCATACAGTGGATTTTCGACTTGCAGTGGATAAAGATCTTTCAAACCTAAAAAAAATTAGCTGAATGCTTTCCTGAGGAGACTGATAATGATCCACGTAAAAAGATACCAAAATATGTTGTGCAGGAACAGATTAATACTTGTTTAATAAAATTGTGTAAGGTCCTCTAAAATCCTTGTTATTTGCTGGAATTCATTTGATCACCTTGAGATTTAGGGAGTGTTTGTTTCCTGAAGCAGCTTTGATCCTTTTTATAAGCCTCTCCTGGGAGATTGAATTATTGCTAATGGGAAGGGTTTGTTGAGGGTGGTTTTGCTTAATTGCAGCATGGCTGAATAGAGCAAAGAGTCTTTAACTTTCTGCATTTCACACATTTCCTCCTAATTTTGAATCATTTTCTCTTGCATCCTGTGGGTTTTTAACTGTTTTGATGAGTCTTCCTTGTGGAATGTGCTAAACACTTTGCAAAGGCCCATGGAGACCACATCATATATTGTCCCCACCTCAAAAAAATCAAGTATAACTGAAAGGGAGGACAAAACCATAAAGAGGTACAGTATCAGTTGACCCAAGACCAGTTTCAGTGTATAATATCAAACTTAGCTGCTAGAATTGAAAGCAAGATTGTTCCATCCTGTTGGCATCATTTGACAAATAGAGCCTTAGAACTTGTAAACAGAAAGGCATCCAACTGTAATTCATCACTCTGTCTTAGTTCATGACTACATTTATCTCAAAAGATAATTTACAATAGATTAAATTCTTGAAGTGTATATTATGGTTTGTGTCCTTGGATTCATTTAAAAAAAAGTATACTGCTATCATTCGTTCACCATCCACTTTAATTCACCATTTCATTCCTACTCTGACCTTTCTGTCTGTGGCCTCCTGGACTGTTACAATGAGATCCAACATCAGCTCAAGGAACAACACCTCATCTTTTATCTAGGTACGTTACAGCCCACAGGACTTGGTATTGAATTCTCCAACTTCAGATAACTCTCTCTTTCTTTCTGTTTGCATCAGTACTGGCCATTTTCGCCTGCCATCCCCCTTTTTTTTCTTTTATCTGTATAGTCGGTTCCAGTAGGCTGAGCTATGCAATGTTACATAGAAGTCATAACGTTAGCAACACATTACATAGGCTGATGACCTTAACAACCTCTTAACTGCCACATAATTCCACCCTACCAGAAATATTCCCTTTGTTCCACCCATTGCCCTCCATCACCTTCTCTGCTAATTAAACTTACTTGTCTCTCTCTTTCTCGGTTCTGATGAAGGGTCTCAGACCTGAAACTATTTCTCTTTCTGCAGATGCTGTCCGACCTATTGAGTTGTTCTTGGATTTACTGTTTTTGTTTCAGATTTTCAACATCTGCACTTTCTTTTTATAATTTTCACATTACCTCATTCGGTTCATTTTCAGTTTCATTGCAGCAAGATGAGGTGACTTTTCATTCACTGTTTCCCTCCAGGTTATGAATGCCCAACTTACAGACAACCTGTACGTACAAATGAGCATTAGGGAAGCCAATGGAATGAATGGGGATGGATTTGACTGAGGGGCTGCAGGCATCTACTGCTGGGTTGGAATGGGCCAATTCTGCATGCCTTCTCTCCCCACTGTGCCCCCCCTCCCCCACCCCCCCTCCCCCCCCACCATGAGCCACAACATTTGGGAGCTGAGTCGAGCAGAGCAGAACTGGGAGTGCTGAACAGATGTACTCACTCACCGAGTCAGTGAGGCTGGCTGACAGCCACTCTTCCTGTGCCTGCCCACTCTTCCGCCATAGCTGTTTCTGTTCATTCCCGACTTCCGAGCAGTGCGGGTTATGAACAGTTCTCAGGAACGGAACCCTTTCCTTACCTGGGGACTTCCTGTTTAAGAGACCAGCATTTCAGCTCACTGCACTGTTCTGTGTATCCATGCACTGAGCTATATTGAACACTGCCTGGTGAGGTGAAATTATGGACGGCACTGTGGTGCAGCGGGTAGAGCTGCTGCCTCGCACTGCCACAGGCCTAGGTTTCAGTTCCGGTTTTCTCCCACATCTCAAAGACGTGCTGGATGGTAGGTTAATTTGCAACTGTAAATTGCTCCTAGTGTGTAAGTGAGTGGTAGAATCTGGGGGAGGAGTTGACACGAACACAGGGAGAATAGAAAAAAAACGGAATTAATCTAAGATTACTGTAACAGGTGGTTGATGGTCAGTGCAGGTCACAGGGACTATTCCTGTTCTGTACCTTTTCTATGACTATGAAATTGAAGTGCATGCTGACAGAAGGCTGTTGTATTGATAATTTTTTTTAATATTGTGGAGTACTTGGGAAATTAATGGGGCAAAAAGGGAGAGAAACTATTTTGCCACTCTGCGGTCAATACTTATTACTAAACAGATGTGCTACCTAGGAACTAGTCTACATCATTTAAGTCTCTGGCTTCACAAAGTATGGCAACAATTGGTTATAAACACAATATTTCCAATGCTTTATTTCTTGCCCATTCCACTTCTTTTAACATTGATTTTATCATTATGTAATTGTATTTGTGAATGATTAATGGCTATAGACAGAGATCTGGGCATTGGAGTATGTTCATTAACTCCTTTTCAGCTGGCATGGATAAGATAGATCAAATGACCTGTAACTATGCTGTTAATTTCTCTGATTTTATTATCCCTCTTTTTCCAATAGGGAGAGACTCCAAAAATGCAACCTATTGATGTAATATACAACTGATGTAGAGCAATAGATAGGCAACAGCTCTTGGAATATTCCACTAATTTGAACATTCAGTTTATACTATTTCATATGAAGGACAGAAAAACGCATTCATCTAGAAATGTTCATATAATTTTAGATGCAAGGTTTACCCTGATGGAGATGCTATTCTTAAAAATATGCTATTGCCATAATTGTTTAGTTTTACAGTCTCGGTGTCATACAGCATGGAAATAAGCCTTCCAGCTCAACTCGTCCATGTCAACCAAGATGCACTACTCTAATCTCATCTTCCTCCATTTGGCCTATATCCCTCTATTCCTTTCCTATTCATGTATCTGTCCAAATGTTTTTTAAATGTTGTGATTGGACATGCCTGTACCATTTCCTCTGGCAGCTTGTTCCGCATACCCATCACCCTCTTTGTGTAAAACTTGCCCCTCAGATCTCTTTTAAATATTATCTCTTTCACCTTAAATCTGTGTCCTCTGATTTTAGACTCTCCTGCCCTTAGAAAAAGATTGTGACGATCTGTTATATCTATGCCTTTCATAATTGTATAAACCTCTATAAGGTCAGGCTTCAGCCTCCCACCCTCAAGTGAGAACAATCCCAGTCTATCCGATCTCTTCTAATAAATAAACCCCTCCATTCCAAGCAATATCCTGGTGAATCTATTCTGCATTCTTTCTTGTACTAACACATCCTTTCTGTAGTGTGGTGACCAGAAATGCACACAGTATTCCAAGTGTGGCCTAACCAATGTTGTGTATTGCTGCAACATGATATCCCAAATCTTATACTCAATATCCCTTCCTATGAAGGCAAAGAAGCTAAAAACTTCTTCACTACCCCATCTACATGTTTTGCCATCTTCAGGGAATTATGAACTTGTGCCTCAAGGTCCCTCCATACTTCAATGCTTCCAAAGTCCCTGCCACCCGTATATGCTCAGCCCAAATTAGACTATCCAAAACCTTTATTACATTCCATCTGCCACTGCTCCACCCAACTTTCTTGCTGATCTATATCCCTCTTGTATCCTTAGGCAACTATCCATGTAACATATACGACAAACAAAAGGTCTCAGCACTGATCCCTGCGATATACCAATGGTTACAGACATCCAGTCAGAAAGACAACCCTACACCACTACCTTCTACTTCCAATCACCAAGTCAATTTTGGATCCAGTTTGCCAAAACACCTTGGACCCCTATTTGTCCTAACTTTCTGGACTAGCCTACCGTGTGTGATCTTGTCAAAAGCCTTGTTGAAGTCCATGTATGCCATATCTACCTCCTTAGCTTCGTTAATTTTCTTAATAATCTCCTCAAAAAAAATCAATCAGATTTGTGATTCAGGATTTCCCATGCACAATGCACTCCCCCTATTTAGTCCTTTCCAAGTGATCATAAGTTATATCTCTAGATATTTTCTCAATAGTTTCCCTACTATTGACATAAATTAAGACTGCATTTCATCAAATTACTTTTGACTCTGGATGTGTGACTGTACCTTAAGATTTGGCAAACACATGCTTCCAGAACATAAAGTGTCTATTGTGTGAGATGTGCCTTGGATGTGGGGAAAATATCCATCATATAAAAAAACTCTGATTAATTTAGATATCACATTCAAAAACCTATATGGATAAATGCTAAATACCTGCTAACTAAAACCACGGTCATGGTGACTGCACAATTGCACGATCAAATTTCCTGCCTGATTAATAGGTGCTTATTTCTCATGACTAGCTTCCATTCTACCATTTCACCACCTATTACTCTTTCTGAATCTTGAGTTTGGGGGGTCTTTGTACACTGCTTAGTCCAAGTATCTCCTCCATTCCTAGGCTCTGTTCTTCTGCTCCTGAGTATTTCTAACTCCATGTGCTGCCCTCTTCCCTTTCTGAATACTGCCAGATCTACTTCATTCTGCTCTCAAATACTGCGTTGTGAGGCTCAGGCTAGCAGCACACGAGAGGTCTGCATTTAGAATCCTGCTGTGCCTTTGAATTATCTTCTGCAAATGCTCCCATACACACAAATGCATCTTAAAAAATAATTTTTGAAATGGGATTAAAATTTTGACCTCATAGAAGAGTAAGTATTCAGGCCAAATGTTTCAGTGCAAAGTAGGCATGGAGTGGGCCAGTCTTTGAATGTATACAGTGTAGCAGTGCTATTCCATGATAATCACTTCAGCATTTTCTATGAATGATTAATTTTTCAAATGACTACATGGCATTTCTTTTCGCAAAGACAAAAAGTTTGCCTACACTTTACATAATCTAATGGGTTGTGGTCTCCTTGAATTTATAATTCTATTTTTGACAACATATAGAAAATTATTATTTCTTTGTTGCCTTTACAGGCAGCGCAGTATAGTAGGAACCTGTTCTTCAGTGTACTAGCTGCACTAAGGTATCATTATTTTGATTTCACAAGTTTTTTTTTAAATACCATTTTGTGGCAACTCACTGTCCGCACAAGCGAACCGGCTCGGCAGACGGGGCGCACGTCGTCGGAGCAGCGAGGCCCAAGATGGTGCTGGGCCTTCGTCTTCCCCGAGCGACGGGGGAGAATCTGCGCGCACGAGAAGTTTTGATGACGTAGCACGTACGTCATTTCCGTTCTTGGGGGGCAGGAACCGCGCCACTTAAAAAGCCCGCGCAAGGCGGGTAAATAAATCAGTCTTGTTCTACAGCTTGCAGACTCGTGTCTTTATTCTCGCATCGTGGTAGCAGCCGCTACATTGGTGACCCCGACAGTCCAAACTGATTTTGGACGCACACAATGACTGCCAACGCAGTGGCACTCAAGCTGCCCACCTTTTGGACGCTTCGGCCCCGCGTGTGATTTGACCAGGCCGAAGCCCAGTTCCAACTGCGGCAGATCACCTTCGACTCCACACAGTACTACCAAGTGGTCAGCTCTCTGGACCAGGAGATAGCCACCCAGGTCAGAGACTTCATCCAGTCTCCTCCGGAGGAAGATAAGTACCCGGCTTTCAAGGCCCTTCTCATTCGGACCTTTGGCCTCTCCCATCGTGAGCGCGCTGCCCACCTGTTTCATCTCGACAGTCTGGGGGACAGATCTCCATCGGCCCTGATGAACGAGATGCTGGCCTTGGCTGAGGGACACAAGCCCTGCCTGATGTTCAAGCAGGTCTTCCTTGAACAGCTGCCCAACGACATTCACCTGCTGGTGGCCGACACTGACTTCAGCAACCCATGTGAGGTAGCCGCCTGGGTAGATATCCTGTGGAGGGCAAAACGCGAGAGCGGTTCCTCCGTCAGCCAAATCGCCAGACTGTGTGCCCAGCGCCTACCTAAACCAGTCCCAGCAACCAAGCGACCACACCCCAGACGATGACACTGATGACCAGCTGTGCCTCTACCATCGGAGGTGGGGCGCGGAGGCCCGTCAATGCCGCCCACCCTACAAATTTCAGGGGAACGCCAGGGCCAGTCGCCGCTGATGGCTACGGCGGCTGCCACCAATACAGCCTCCTATTCGTTTGGGGCAAGCAGTCCGGATGTCGTTTCCTTGTTGATACTGGAGCAGAGGTCAGTGTTTTACCTCTGACCGGCCGCGACGCTCGCAGCAGGCAACAGGGACCCACCCTCAAAGCCGCAAATGGCACAACAATACGAACTTTCGGTACCCATACAATCCAATTACAATTCGACGACAGCCATTTTACCTGGAACTTTACCCTTGCCGCCGTCGCCCAGCCACTCCTGGGAGCCGACTTCCTCCGGGCCCACAACCTGTTAGTCGACCTACGAGGGAAATGGCTAGTGGACTCCAGAACCTTCCAAACTTACTCTCTGGGAGAAGCCAGCAACCAGCCTACCAGCCCTGCGCCTGGACTCCGTTTCCCTGTCTGGCAACGAGTTCACCAAGCTCCTAGCCGAATTCCCATCGGTTCTGGCACCTCAGTTCACGAATTCGATGTCCAAACACGGGGTGCGGCACCACATCACTACGACAGGGCCACCTCTTCACGCCCGAGCACGATAACTACCTCCAGACAAGCTCCGCCTGGCAAAGGAGGAGTTCCGCCGCCTGGAGGAGCTGGGGATCGTTCGCAGGTCAGACAACCCTTGGGCCTCCCCCCTGCACATGGTCCCCAAAGCCACCAGCAGGTGGAGGCCCTGCGGCGACTACCACAGGCTGAACGATGCCACCACCCCAGACCGCTACCCTGTCCCTCATATCCAGGACTTCGCAGCAAACCTACACGGGGCCCACATTTTCTCCAAGGTGGACCTCGTCCGGGGTTACCACCAAATCCCGGTCCACCCTGACGATGTCCCCAAAACTGCGCTCATCACTCCAGCCTCTCGAACTCCTTCGAATGCCGTTCGGCCTTAACAACACCGTGCAGACCTTCCAGCAGCTGATGGACGCGGTAGGCCGCAACCTGGACTTCGTGTTCATTTACTTAGATGACATTCTCATCACCAGCCGTAATCGCCAAGAATACCTTTCCCACCTCTGCCAACTGTACTCCTGCCTCAGTGATTTCGGCCTCACTATCAACCCAGCCAAGTGCCAATTCGGCCTTGACTCTATCGATTTTCTCAGCCACAGAATCACCAGCGAGGGAGCAACACCCCTACCCGCCAAGGTAGACGCTATCCACCATTTTGCCCATCCCAACACAGTCAAAGGCCTGTAGGAGTTCGTTGGGATGGTCAACTTTTACCATAGTTTCATCCTTGCAGCAGCCCATATCATGCGCCCTTTGTTCTCGCTGATGTCTGGCAAGGGCAAGGACATTGCCTGGAATGACGAGGCCGCGGCTGCCTTCGTTAAGGCCAAAGAAGTCCTAGCAGTTGCCACAATGCTGGTACACCCCAGGACAGACGTCCCAACTGCCCTCATGGTGGACGCATCTAACACCGCGGTAGGCGGGGTACTGGAACAACTAATCAAAGGCCGCTGGCAACCCTTGGCGTTTTTCAGCAGGCACCTTAGACCACCCGAACTTAAATACAGCACCTTTGATCGAGAACTACTAGCGCTGTACTTGGCGATCCGACATTTCTGGTACTTTTTAGAAGGCAGGCCGTGCACCACTTTCACTGACCACAAGCCATTGTCTTTCGCCTTCTCTAAGGTCTCCGATCCCTGGTCAGCCCGCCAGCAGCGACATTTGTCCTACACTTCCGAATTCACAACAGATATCCAACATGTTTCTGGAAAGGACGATGTTGTTGCTGATGCGCTCTCCAGACCGACCATCCACAGCCTGTCCCTGGGTGTAGACTACGTGGCCCTGGCTGATGCACAGCAAGCCGACGACGAGCTGCCCAGCTACAGAACCGCAGTCTCGGGCCTGCAGCTCCAGGACCCTTCTGTGCAACGTCGCAACAGGTCAGCCCTGCCCTATAGTTCCTGCAGCCTGGTGAAAATGCGTTTTCGACTCGGTGCATGGGTTGGCACACCCATCCATCAGATCAACTGTCCGACTAGTCGCCAGCAAGTTTGTCTGGCACGGCCTGCGCAAACAGGTCAGTGAGTGGGCCAAGATTTGTCTACACTGCCAGACATCAAAAATCCAATGACACACCAAGGTCCCGCCACAGCAGTTGGAGCCTACCCGTAGAAGGTTCGACCACATTCACGTCGACCTCATTGGTCCCCTGCCTGTTTCAAGCGGAGCACAGTACCTCCTTACCATCGTGGACCAGTTCACGAGGTGGCCAGAGGCAACCCCTCTTTCAGACATCACGACTGATTCCTGCGCCCGGGCGCTGCTCACAACTTGGGTCTCGCGCTTTGGTGTTCCAGCCCACATCACTTCAGACAAGAGGCACCCAGTTTACTTCCAGCCTATGGTCTGCACTAACGAACATGCTAGGAACACAGCTGCACACCACCACGGCCTAGCACCCTCAGTCAAACAGGTTGGTAGAATGTCTGTGGCCCGCCTGAAAAGTCCTAACTGGGTCGACGAACTTCCTTGGGTCCTGCTTGGCATACGCACTGCCCCCAAGGAGGATGTCCACGCTTCATCAGCTGAACTTGTGTACGGTGCACCCCTGGTCGTCCCAGGGGAGTTCATACCCGCCCTTAGGGGGTAAGAGGAACAACCCGTGGCAATCCTAGGAAGACTGCGCGAGAGGCTCGGCAGCTTGGCACCGATTCCCACTTCACGACATGGTCAGTTCCCATCCTGTGTACCCAAGGAGCTACGAGACTGTAAGTTTGTTTTCGTTCGCAGGGGCACACCACGGGCACCGTTGCAACGACCATACGAGGGGCTGTTCCAGGTTGTCAGAAATAATGGATCCACCTTTATTTTGGACATTGGGGGCAAGGAAGAAGTCTTCATGACGGACCACCTCAAACCGGCCCATTTAGACCTACAACAACCGGTCGAGGTCCCAGCACCGCAACACAGAGGCCGACCACCCAAGCAATGGCTAGCACAGCCCATGAACTTTGGGGACTATATCGCCAGTTCTGGGGGTGGAGGTGGGTTGCATGGCGACTCACCATCCACGCAAGCGAACCAGCTTGGCGGTCGGGTCGCGCGGCGAGGCCCAAGATGGCGCTGGGCCTTTGGGCCTTCATCTTCCCTGAGCAACGGGAGAACCCGCGCGCACGAAAAGTTTTGATGACGTAGCGCGTACGTCATTTCCGTTTTCGGAGGGCGGGAACTGCGCTGCTTAAAAGGCCCGCGCAAGGCAGGTAAATAAATCAGTCTTGTTCTACAGCTTTATTCTCGCATCGTGGTAGCAGCCGCTACAATTTGATGCTTTTATTTTCAGCATTCTGCACGATTGGAAGTGTACTCTAAGCACCATTTTCTCGTTGTTGCCCCTTTACACTCCCCTTTTGATAATTCAATAGATGTATTTGTCTGGATATGTTTTTTTCTTCCCTCTTGCTGATCCATTCTTTCTTGGAATAGAACAGAATGTTGCAAGGAATGTTTATAAATTTAAATTTTACCTATAATGGGCTGAATTTTTCTAAAAGAATCATGACTAAATACACTGCTAATTGTGTACAAATCAGTCAGCAGCTCATAGAAAGGAGGTGCTCCATAAAGTAAGAATTAACATGAAGTTGCTTGCAGTTTTTTAAAATTCTTTCCATCTCTTTGAGAGGCCATCATCTCAAAATCTGATCCACTATGTTTAAAATCTGAAGCAAATAATTTTCTACCCAACAATGAAGCATAGCTGCCATAGTTTTCGCTGTTTGCAACAGATCATTTTACAAAAAAATGTTTTTGACTGATACTGTAACTTTTGGTGTTGTTTATTTCATTATTTGTAACTATTCTTTTAAGTCAGTCAAGTGCTAGGTAACATAATAATATAGTGGATTGTATTTTCTGTGAAAGTGAGACTAAGGTATTAAATGTCAACTCATTCAGAGCATTGTAGCTTTCTGGAAAGCACAGTATGGTATTATTTTGTGACCTGGGCTATGGATCTACTGTATATTTCCATTAGTTTTAAAATTATATTTTCTCATTTGCAAAGATTCATTCACAGAATCTATTATATAGCGCCTTTCACATTGTTAGGATTTCCTAAAGTACTTTGTAGCCATTAAACCTTCCAGTAGAATTCTTCAAGTTCTCTGAACATAAGTCCATTATGACATCACATTTCTTCTACACTAATAATGTCAGGTACCTATAATTGAATGAGCTTAGAAGTCATTTTGCATTCTCTTCTATAAAGTATATTGGAAAGTTTGAAGAAAGATTTTGCAAGAACAAATCAACTTCTGTACGTTTTTTTTCTGCACTCTTTACAAAAAAATTGTTCACTGCAAATTCCAAGAAGGACAAGTGGACAACTGTGCACTGAGGGCAACGTGGCATCTGGGATTCTGGTAAAAGTTTATATGCTCAACTAATGAACCTTTAGGATTGGCTCAGAGAAATAGTGGACAAGAAAATAGTATTATAACAGGTTAGATAAAGGAAAAATAAAGAATTTTGGATAGAAAGGAAGAGGAGATAAAGTAAATATTTTGCCATAAATTCTGATATACTAATCAATTCAAGCACAGGCAAATAAAACAAAGTTCCCTCCCCCTTTTAGTAAATTAGAATGTTTTGATTTGTACAAACAACATTTCTTGGTCTATTTGTGACCCCTTTAGATATTGTAAATAGTTAGCATCACTTAATTATGTTTATGAATTTTCTTTGAGCAGATTGTTCGCAACTTGATAAATAAACTATCTGTTGCATGTAAGGTATGATTTTAGTAGATGAGCTTATTAACAATGAAGGTCTATCTTTTTGAACTCTTGACGTTGAAAAATTTTCCCCTTAAAATACTTTACATTAAATGTGAAAGACCTTTTTGGAGAGTGGGGAGATTTTGGTGCAGTTTGCGCTCTCCATGGCTACTGATCAATAATGTCCTTGTAATTTGCAGGCCATTCTTTTAACTCTTTTAATGCTGACAAGACTCTCTGTGAGAAATAATGTGATGCATATTCTCCTACTTCATTGCATTTTAAAAATATAATTGAAAATTTAATTTGGATTTTGCTAGTTTAAATTTTTGACCAGTTTAAATGAGAAATGACACCATTGATTTTCATTTCTGAATTCATTTGTTAGAAACCACATTGGCTTAGAGCAATTGCCTTGCGTGTAGTTGAGTTATACAAGCCAAAAGGTTCCATATCCAGTACCTGGACTATCTGATCCAAGCCGGGATTATGATAGAGATGTAGTATTTTCTGGGCATGACCTCGGCATATATTAGGAAGAAGAATAGTGGTCCAGGTTTCTGTTGTTGTTATACAATACTTTTTGTTGGATTACATGTGTGAACTAAAGTGAACTCTAGATTTTTTACCATGTTTAAGCAGCTTGTTAAAACTTGCCTGTTACCTTTGACCAAGCCTTTGAAAGAAGATTAACACATTTAGAATTTTATCGCACTAGCGGTTAACAGTTTCATGAAAAGTAGTTTCTTCCACATTTATTCAAAGAGCTTTTTAAATATTTCACATCGGCCATATTACAATTCTGGTACAAACCTCATATTCCGCCTTAGGAGTCTCCAACCTGATGGCTTTAACATCGATTTCTCTAACTTCTGGTAACCCCACCCCTTCTTTTTCTTGCCCCCCCCCCCACTCCTTTGTCTTCCCTTATTCCCATGGTTCCCTTCCCCTGCCTTGATGACCTGCCCATCTCCTCCCCTCCCCCATCCTTTATTCCATGGTCAACTGCCCTCTCTTACCGGATTCCTCTTCTTCACCTCTCAGTTTATTACATCTTCTCCCCCTCCCCCACCCACTACCTTCCCCCTCTCACCTGGACTCGCCTATCACCTGAACTCGCCTATCACCTACCTGCATGTGCTCCTCCCCCTTCCCCCACCTTCTCATTCTGGCTTCTGCCCTCTTCCTTTCCAGTCCTGATGAAGGATCTCGGCCCGAAATGTTGACTGTTTATTTCCCTCCATGGATGCTGCCTGACTTGCTGAGTTCCTCCAACACTTTTTGTGTATTGCTCCAGATACATCCAGCATCTGCAGAATTTCTTGTGTCTCTGTTAGTTAATATATCTGTTTAAGTTATCCCAAATAGTTCGATTTTTTTTCCACTACAATAGCTAACCTTCTCAGTTGATTCAGCAGTACATTTTTCTGGCTATTAAAAGAAAAAATTCTTTCTAAGAAACCATTCTTTGTATACTCAGTTGTCAGTAGCAATATGAAGTCATAAGGTTGAGTTCTTTTTAAATTGGTAGTGGATCTTTGTCTAATTTTTTTATTTGTAGATAACCTTGACAAAAATGATATATTTCATTTAAAGCAGTCAGGAGAATTTGCATATTTTCAAGCAGGCATATTTTAAAAAAGCAGAATGAAAAACGGTGTTTCATTTTTCACCATTGAAATGTGTAATTACTGGTAATGCATTTTAATCAGCATAGATAAGCTGTGCCTTGAGTTAATGGAACAAAGGCTAATATTAACATAAACCCATTGGTGTTTCCTTGCTTAAAGCTCATAATCTGGACCATTCACAATGTTATCACAATCTTTAATCACTTATGTTAGAATTTTCAAAATACCCAAACATTTTCTTAATCATTTCAGTGTAATTCTATGTAATTATCTCATTTTATGTCATAATAGACCTTGTGCAATGCCATAACATCTCCAGGTTAAATCACCACTGCTTGTCATAGTTTTTTTTAGGCTGAATTGTTGTGTATATTAAATGTTTAACAAACCAATTGAAGAATAATAATATAGTGCACTTGGTAATTTGTGTTTATTTCCTAAAATGAAAACTTTAGATGAATATTCTGAGTATCTTTGTGATATCTAAAGTTAGAATTCTGCTATTTGTAGCAGTGGGGAATACATTTGCTTTTCCCATTTTTTTTGTGCATTTGCTAAACAATAAATTTGCTCTGACCTTTTACACTTCTGAAAAATACATTCACACGATCTGTTCCTATTAAGTCTCAAATTATATATCACCTTCAAACTTCTGGACTACTACAACAATTCACAGTGTAATTTTGCTACCGGGAGTACAGGTTAAAATGCCAGTCCATGGGCTGCAGGTTTGACAAACCTGGTGTGTAAGGGTAAAAATTGGAAGGAACAATAGAGGGAAATTCTTCACCAAAAGTATTGAAATTTGAATTGATGATTCTAGTAGCAACATTGCACTTCTTTGCATTTCTGCTTTAAGGTGATTCACAGCTCTTGTCTCAGAGATTTCTGAAGTCTTTGTCAAGGTTTGTAATAAAATCAAGCTTTCAAGTCATTCTATCTCTGGTAAATGAATGACTAAAATTCTCCACTGCTTTCATTGTGTTTCATTGTAATTTTTCAATCACCTGATCATATTAACTCCATTAAGCATTAAACATTCTCTCAGATTTCGTACTTCAATTATTCTCTGAAGGTATTGTCAGAATTGGCTTCACATTTGGACTTTGAAATTGATTTACTTCTAAAAGCCACCAATTAGATGTGAGCTGCTATCAGCAAATTATTTGAAAGCCCACCTCGAAATTCAATAGCTCATGATGTCCAAGGCATCGTTTGCTACTAAAAAAAAATTGCATCCTGAAAATTACATCCTTTGTGCATTTAACATTTATAAAATCAGGTGTGGGTGAGTCCTGAGCTGGAGGGTGTGAAGAGTAGGGCTTCACAATGAAATGAGGAGATGGATTAGTACAGGGGAGGGAGACATAGAAAGATGGTGAGGACGTGACAGGAATCAGGAGAAATTGGGATATGGAGGATGAGATAGGATCATCAAAAGATAAGGGCAAAAGGGTGGAGGAGAATTGCAAATGCCTGCTGAGGATCAGAAGAATTGGGTGAAGTGCTGGGCTGGGAGATAGGTGGTGGGATGGGTCAGCTGTAGGATCAGCCCAAAAGGTTGGAAGAGTTTGGTGGTATGCAGCAGATTAGTTGGGGAAGGATTCAGTGGCAGATTTACAATCCAGGCAGGAGGTCAGGTTAGTGAGGGGAGGGGATGGTCTGACAAGTGTTGCAAGTTACGAGGAGGGGATTGTTGTACCAAGGGCCCAGAGATTTTTGAAAATTGTGCCAAAACTCCCTGCTGTCTCATTCCCTCCCTTGTTACCCATTTATTTTTTATGTGGTACTGAAACCCTAGAAAATTCTTGATAGAAAAGTCAGATCTTAAGTTAGCATGATGGAGATCGGAAGCTTTACTTAGTAAATGGCTCAAATTTGCATTTTACTACATCATGATATCACTAATGGAGGTCATTTAAATTGATATTTTTTGAAGTGAACGCATGGATTCAGCAATGGAGGGAGATTACAGAATCTGAAATAGTCTATAAATACGGCAAGTCGAATAATTGAACTTCATTGAAAGAAATAATGGTAAACCTCTTTAGACCAGCATTGTACTTCTTGCCTATCTGTTCACCTGCAGTGTTAAGAGAAAACAATCTCCAGATTGTGTCTCTGTTGTCATTTGGTGTCAAATTTATGTTTGCTTGTAAATAAGCAATGAGCCTTTAATAAGCACCCAATAACTATTTCTTTATAAAAAATAGTACACTGAAAACAATTAAAATCCCTTTCAGGCATTTGACAACATTCAAGCAATTGAATAAATTTAAACTAACAAATACTTGCCGAGGTTATTTACAGCCACCCCCCTTCCTGTGAAATGAATAGGGAAGGACTTCTTGTGGCAGGTCCATCCTGAGGCACAATTAGCACTCAGGCTCCTGACCATAAGTAGTGGGAAATGTTCACAACTTCCTGCTCCCAGACTGAACTCCAAAAAGAGTCTAATACCAGAGCATAGTTGGCAAAATAAACTGCTGACTACAATTCTGAGACATCCATTGTTGGTGACATCTGCGTGTATATGTCAGCAGTTTTGATGACGTTTTCCTGCAAAACCTGTACCATAATTTAAAAAAAATTAGTTCGGCATTCAACAACTTAATAGTGACTGTGGCTTTTTATACTGAAAGTTTTATTTTTCTCAGTCAAATTATAATTCACTTACGGGAGTAAACGGTATTTGTATGCCCCAGGATTTTTGACAATCAGACATCAAAATATTAAGTACTAATGTTATTAACATTTTTAGTTCTATCTCTGCATGACAACTGAAGAAGGATTTTCAATCTTTCTATTGTAATACAATAATTAATAACCTCAACAGGTGTTATAATTTACTAATATTGTTTAAAGTTGCATACACTGAATGTGCTTTAGTCAAGTTTTCAAAAATTTAAACAATTGTGCGATATGCTTAGTTCTTAAGTATACCTACCATTGTAAGTATTAAACTATTTAAACAAGAAACATGATTGGAAAGTTAGCTGAAATAATTGTTGCAATTTCAGGCATTACCTATATTTTTTAATTACAGATTTATTTAATACTTTTTCTGACTTGCAGTATAAAGACAACATATAAAAATTGTGAAATTCCTCTTAAGTGAGTGGAAACTCTGTCATTATGCAATTTACGTTAACCTATCTATAAATCCAACAGATGCCATGATCTAATTGTATGCATTTTTGCTTCATGTCTGTTGATCCATTGCATTCAATGGCATTGTACAATCAGTTTTCCTGTTTTCACTTCAAGCTTATCATGTAAACCAAATTATGATAAAGATCAGATGTGCAGCAGGGATCCCATACTTTTACTAAATATGCATCTTAATTTAGAGCTCAGTCAAGTTTATTGGTGTGGCATTTCAATTTTGCAGATTCCTTATCCACAAGGCATTGTTAGTTAGGGCTGCTGAACAAATGACTATTATTTTAAATCAAATCTTTCAGGCTCAAACTGACAAAAACTGTTTCAATTTCTGTTTGCTAAAGCCACAAAAAAAGGGACAGTTTTCGTACCATCTACGTAAGGATGACGTTCCTTCATATACAAATAAAAAAAACATTGTTATTCTCAATTCCTGGGTAATAGTCATGTAAATCAATAAGCTGCTAATCTCAAGAATAAGAAAATTAATACAGACCTGTTTTCATGAGGAAAGACACATTGGTTTTTAATCAGTGAAGCAAAGAAACAGGAAGATGCAAACCTTTTCAAATTGTGCAGCATAAGATTACGTTTATTACGCCAATATTTTAGCCAAAAGATATTTTAATTTAGGGGTTGGTGAAACAACAGTCGTGCGTGAGAACAATTGGCAGACAGAAGCAGTGATTGATGGCACCGTTTCAGTATTTCATACTAAGTATATGGTTCATCTTCCAATAAATAAGCTTCCATTGTTAAATTTAATAACAGCAACAGTATCGCTTTCAAAGGTGACTTTATAATTTATCATGCTAGCAACTGGTTTTCAATATGCTGTGCTTACTGTACCTTTGAAAGAAGCTTCATGCAGTTGAGAAGCAGTTATGTCACATTCTCTTACCTTCAGCACATTACAAAAGTATTCACATTGAAGAGATGTGACATTTAGTTTCAGCTTCTGAAGTTTCAAATCTTACATGTCCTATCTTCACTGGAATTCTTATAATATTGTCTTTGTTTGACTCTTTTACAAGTAGTCATATAACAATTACCAATGATTAAGGTAACAAAATAAATATGCAAAAAATATGTATTGGAATGAACAATGAATTTGTTAAGTGTAATGCTTTAAATATTCTGAATTCATTTGTTGGAAGTAGAAACATATGAAGTATTTGAGTGAAAGTAATCAAACTAGAACGTCCTCCATTGAAAGTTATCTGATCAGCTATCTTACCTAACTGCTAATAATTTCCTCTTGAACTGTTGAATTGGTTTTACAAATATTCAAGACTCTTCTGTCTTGTTTACTTCAAGGAAACAGCCTCACACTTCATTTTTACCTGAGAAATAGGTGATTCCTGTTAAATGCACATTTTTTTGCGTCAGAACAACAATTTTAAAAAAGCATCTGATTTTCTTGGAGGTTGACACATGTTATCTTTGAATGGAACAAATTAATATTTTTTAAATATGTTCACAAAATATGTGAGTTTTAAGTATACTAAAATATGAAGATAGTGGAATTCTAGGCTCCACTATCTTCACATTTTAGTATACTTAAATCTCACATTTTTTGTGAAACTATTTTAAAACAAAATATTGATGTGTTCCTTTCCAAGATAACGTGTCAAGCCTCGAATTTGGTGCATTGTTGATGAAATGCTTTTCTTTGAGTATAGATCATGAAAGTTAGAAAAACTAAATATTTGAGCAATATTGCTTAGGTAAGCCTGGTCACATTTTAAACTATTACATGTTTGTTGAAGTAATGTTTTTTGTGTGAAACGTGATAAGAATTAGGAAAAAGAGTAAATGTAGCCATGAAGTGTTTATTAAATACATTTATGTTTGCTGAATGGAAGAAAAGAAATTTTTAAAGGTCGTATGCTTCCTTGTTTCATTGTCTAAGCAGATTGGTATGGTAATAACCAAGCATTTGATAAAAAATCAGTCTCTTCTATTGGCATTTTGCATTGAGGCAGACTCAAGCAATTGCCTGTTTGGCCAATGTAGAGCTGTGGGTGGTCGAGACACGGCACAGGCAGCAAGACACCATGTACAGGAAAGAATTTTCAAAGGTGTTTAGGGTGGTAAGGAAGTCTGTAACCTTTTGTGGGTCAGAAGAAATTTGGATCTCTTGTTCCAGCACCGATGGTGTAAGTATGTTGCTTTTCTGATGCTGGCGCACATCATAAGGAAATTGAGAGTGGCATTAGAAAGCACTGCAGGCAATGTTAAGTCAACACATTTCAAATGCATTTGTAGCAGCTGGGATAAATTCTCCTTTAGGCATTTCATTGCATTTGCAGTGTTTCAGCGCTACCTTGTGGTTAACCTTGGGTTAAAGTCATGTTCTGATAATTTGTTCCAGATGTTTATTAATCCTTAGGGTAACTTGGGTTGTTGTGGTTCCCTATGGCTGGTTCAAGTTGGTAATATTATATAATGTAATCAAAAACTATTCCATATTAAACAATTCTTAAAATAGTGCAAATTATTGCTGTGGTATTCTGTGAAACAGGAGAGCATTTTTAAAGTGGTGCTATCCACGTCTAAAATACAAAATTCAGTTTAGAACCACACAATGCAGGTAACACAGGTTTGTTAAATGCAACAGCTGGGGCATTTTTTTGTCATGCTTTTTTTATTCAGCTTCTCAGATCAAAAGTTGTATGCAAATATTATCTACTAGATGTTCATTCCTTTAGAGCCATGAAATATAAACACATAGAAATGCATTCATTTTTTCTGTTAATGTTTAAAATATTTCCCCTGAGATAGATTGGAGACATGGTTTTTTTGTTAGTCTATGAGAAATAACTCAAAGCCAATATTCATGATCTGTTCTTGAAATCTTGGAGGATCACCTTCTGAGCAACTGTAATGCAAGTCTCTTTTCCTCTTGCTGTTCTGTTGACTGCAGATTCTTTTCCTTCTGCACCCTCCCTCCCTCCCCTCATACTTTACACCTTTTAGTCTTTGATCTTAACTGCAAATTTCCAGAATGTTTTTCCACTTGTTCCTTCCAAAAGTGTACGTTATGTTCCATGTATTACTCTTCTACAGACTGAGCAAATCCTTATTATTCTTGTTTATTTTTTTTGCAGAAAGAGTTACTCTTGAATGGTACCCTTTATGTTAATTGCCTGGAATTTGGTGGCAAACGTTCCTTCAGCAAGGAGGCCCTTTGGATGTTATGTTCCAACAACCCTCCATCCCCCACCCCTCGTCCCCCTTTTTCTCTCAATACCTCTATTAGCATTCTGGCTCTATTTGATTTGTTTCAATTCACATACTTCATTGATGTGTTCCTGATAGATATAATAGTTTTTCTATCCACTTAGATCACAATACCACAGCCTCACAGCCTAAATTTGTGCTGTGGCTTATGCATCCTGTAAATTTTAAACATGATTCTGTTTCAATACATTCTTTACAGTTATTGTTATTTCACACTTAACTGACCATCGTGCTTTTCTTCTTGACTTAACACTATCTTAATACAGAGTTTAAAAAGTGTTCCACATCCTTTAACAAGCTTTACAAGACTTCCATTGCAGCAACAATATCGAAAGACCAGGAAACATCAGGAGGCTTCTACATTTTAAGTATTTTGCTATTTGTTCAAGCTCTCTTATGCATTCTGAGCTATTGCACAAATTCTTTAGCGCTGACACAGTAAAGGAAATTGTTATTAAGATAAGTTGTTTGCACATTATCCATTATGTCACGAACCAGCAACAAAAGAAACACACTGAGCATGATTTAGTGTTAAAAACTATTTTATTAATCACTACTTATAATACGTAAAATAAAAGTAAAAATATTAGTATGTTAGAATTCAAAAATGTTAAACCTCGAACGTTAACCCCAAAACTAAACTCTTCGTGTGTGTGTGTGTGTGTGTGTGTGTGTGTGTGGCAAAGTCCAAAACTCCCAGTTCCGGAATGGTTCTTAAAGTTCAGTTCCACAAGCCATAAGGTGAAACATGAGCAAGGGCTTCTTCAACAACCACCGTTGTCTGAAGATAAGACGTAGACGTAGAGAAACATAGAGAGAGTACATAGGAAATCCAAATGTTCCACGATGGAACCCAAACGACACTTCAGTGTTTACTCGGTAGTGACTTCCTCACCCCAAAAAGCATCCGAATCGTGGTCGTCCACACACAAATACCTGTTTCCTTCTACAGGTCAGCAACAAAGTGAACTCCACCGGATTACTTCCAACTTCCATACATGGATTTCAGTGGCAAACACAGTTATTGTTTCTCATCCATCGATAGAGAAAACAAGCAGGCTGGTGTCTCTCTCCCTTCTCTTTCTCTCTCTCCTTCTAACTTCTTCAACAACGTCATTACGTCCTTTATCTTCTGTTGACTTAAGCACGCCCCACACACACATACACACACACTCTCTATCTTAAAGGGACTTTCACTGAGTCCATAACACCTCCCACCTAAAAAAAAATTTTTCCCAAGAAAAATTTAACCGCGCATACAGTTAGTAATGTTAATAATTATCATGCTACACAACTACAGATTATCAGATTAGTACAGATATATGTTTCCCATTTAACATCGGGAAAGACAATCAGCAATCACATTATCTTTGCCTTTAATGTGAGTTATCATGAGATCAAACTCTTGCAAAATTAAACTCCAGTTTAACAGCCTTCTGTTCTTGTTTTTGACTCGGCTCAGAAACACCAATGGGTTATGATCTGTATATACAGTCAATGGTTTCTGAGTGGTGCAAACATATACACTGAAATGTTGCAAGGCTAAAACAAGTGACAGTAATTCTTTCTCTATGGTGGAATAATTCTTTTGATGCTCATTAAATTTCTTTGAAAAGTAAGCTACAGGATGGTCAATATCATCAAGGTCACCCTTCTGCAATAACACAGCTCCTGCAGCTTCATCACTGGCATCTACTGCTAATGAAAATGGCTTTTCAAAGTCAGGTGTTTTGAGCACACGATGGTAGCATAAAATGGCGTTCAGCTTCTCAAATGCTTCTTGACAAGAATCTGTCCAAACAAACTTTACTCCCTTCTTCAGAAGATTAGTTAGGGGAAGAGCAATATCAGCAAAATTTTTACAAAATTTTCAGTAATATCCAACCATTCCCAAAAATCTTCTAACAGTCCTTGTACCTGTGGGAATAGGGAACTCAGATATTGCTTGAACTTTTGCCTGAACAGGAGCTTGCTTGCCTTGACCTACAACATAACCAAGATACGTCACAGTGGCATGGCCAAATTCACTTTTAGCCAAGTTAACTGTAAGGTTAGCCTTGGAAAGTCTTTCAAACAACCTTTCTAACGCAGAGATGTGATCTTCCCAAGTATCATTCCCAGTCACTAAGTCGTCAATGTAGGCATCTGTATGTTTTAACCCATGAATCACTGAATTAATCATTCTTTGAAATGTTGCCGGAGCATTTTTCATTCCAAATGGCAAAACATTGTATTCATACAATCCAGAAGGGGTTACAAAGGCTGAAATCTCCCTTCCTCTATCTGTTAATGGAACACACCAGTACCCTTTTAATAGAAGAAATTTTGCCTTTCCCACTCTATCTATGCAATCATCCACCCTAGGAATAGGGTAAGCATCTGACTTTGTTACAGCATTCACTTTCCTGTAATCTGTGCAAAATCTAACAGTTCCATCAGGTTTAGGTACAATAACACAGGGCGAACTCCAATTTGAAGTAGAATGTCTAATAATATCATTTTCCAACATGTATTTTATTTCCTGATCAACAAGTTTACTTTTTTCCACATTCATTCGATATGGGTGTTGTTTGATTGGTTTTGCATCCCCAACATCAACATCATGGGTAATTATCGATGTTCTGTTTGGAACATCTGGGAACAGATTTTTAAATTTTAAAATTAATTCTCTCATCTGTTGTTTTTGTGAAACTTGTAAATGGTCCAACTTCGTTTCAAGGTTCTCCATGATATTTTGGTTTTTTTAGTTTTGATGGAACAATATTTGGTCTAAATTGGCCTTCCTCAACATCAACATCAGGCATTCTAGAAACAACCTTTACATCATCCACCAAGGCCACAACTGAATCCCTCTCATAATAAGGTTTTAGCATGTTTACATGTCAGATGGTAGGTAAATCAAAAACCCCCTGTGGCTCCGTTGAAACCAATTCCTGCTTTTGGTGAACCCTTTTCGAAGGTAATTGTGGACTGTGTTGGCCCCTTACCAAAGTCTAAGACTGGAAATCAGTATTTGTTAACCATCGTGTGTGCCACTTCTAGATTTCCAGAGGCAATACCCCTTAGAAATATTAAGGCCAAGACGGTGTCAAAGGCTCTTTTAAAATTTTTTACCTTGTTTGGTTTGCCAAAAGAAATCCAATCTGATCAAGGTAGTAATTTTATGTCAAAAATTTTTCAACAAATAGTCTATGAGCTGGGAGCAAAGCAGATTGTATCACCTGTATATCACCCAGAATCTCAAGGAGCTCTGGAGAGGTTTCATTCTACTCTCAAAAATATGCTGAAGACTTATTGCTTTGAAAACACAAAGGATTGGGACGAAGGTATTCATTTACTTTTGTTTGCCGTTAGAGATTCAATCCAAGAGTCAAGAGGAGTTAGTCCGTTTGAGCTTGTATTTGGACATAGGGTGAGAGGACCTTTGGAGTTGTTGAGAGAGCAATGGGTTAATGAAGAAGTGCACTTGAGTCTGTTGGACTATGTCCAAAAGTTTAAAACTCGGTTGGAGAGAGTCTGCCAGCTAGCGAGAGAGAATTTGAAAACCAGCCAGATAAGAATGAAGACATATTTTGATAGACGTGCTCGGCCTAGGACATTCGCAGTGGGACAAAAGGTGTTGGTATTTTTCCCTAGCCAAAATAATCCCTTGCAATCTCGTTTTTCTGGACCATATGTTATTGAATCTCGAGTGACTGATTTAACATATATAATCAAAACACCAGATAGACGCAAGAAAACACAGAGAGAGTACATAGGAAATCCAAATGTTCCACGATGGAACCCAAACGACACTTCAGTGTTTACTCGGTAGTGACTTCCTCACCCCGAAAAGCATCCGAATCGTGGTCGTCCACACACAAGTACCTGTTTCCTTCTACAGGTCAGCAACAAAGTGAACTCCACCGGATTACTTCCAACTTCCATACATGGATTTCAGTGGCAAACACAGTTATTGTTTCTCATCCATCGATAGAGAAAACAAGCAGGCTGGTGTCTCTCTCCCTTCTCTCTCTCTCTCTCTCTCTCTCCCCTTCTAACTTCTTCAACAACGTCATTACATCCTTTATCTTCTGTTGACGTAAGCACGCCCCACACACACATACACACACACTGTCTATCTTAAAGGGACTTTCACTGAGTCCGTAACAATTACTTGATATTATATTCTGTCTTGGTAGTTAGAAATAATTGTATGGGATAAAATATTACTCGGTGCTTTAAGATTACAACATAAATGATAGCAAAATAGAGATTTTGTGCTCAAATGATCAATATAGCTGATAAGTTGAATGAGCGAATTGACTGCAAGGGGTGTAGACTGTAATCCGTAGCCCCATGTTAAAACAAGTGCAGATATTTTTCTCCTTTATTTCTCTTTCACCTTTTTCTTTGGTGTGTCCTTCTCCAGAAATCAGTCTGGATGTAGATGAACTGGTTGCCTGCTGATTGTTTTCTCAAGTACCCATCATTTGTGTGTGAACCTGACAGGGTTCAGACCCTTATAGGAAGCATTGATGTTGAACTTCGTCTTGCCCTACCCTAACCCAACATCTACACGTGTACCTGTTTAGAGCAATTGGCTTAGTGGTAGAATGCCACTGATTAGATATGGGGATGAGTGATTCAGATTACAAAGTATTTAGGAACACTTCGATGGCAGTTTGTTCACATTAGTGATTGCAAAATTATAAATGTTGCAATAAATTCCCTCCCAAGGCTTCCTCGGAGGGACAACTATGTTCCACAGTGTTACTAATACAAAGGCAGATTTTGAAAATGTATTTGTGGTTTTAATTTAAGAAACAGATACAATAGGGTTGCTATTTTAATTTGAAAAATATGTAAAATAAATGGAAAAGCATCTTCTAATGAAGTGTTGCATCATTGTGGCAAATGTATTTTGGCATAGGTATCATGACCATATTGCATTTCTCCTTAATTTGCATTTTCATTCATTCAAGCCAAATCTCTTTAATTTAGGAAAAATACCCAAAATGTTTATGATTTTCCTTTGTCATATGTGGGATTTTAGCTCCCACGCTTCAGATCATCAGGTAGTTATATGAGATTATACTAGGAAGCTTTGCCTGTTTATTTTGAAATCTATGGAGAAGGGGCTTATTTTTATTGTTCTTCTGGAATGCGCAACTATTTTCATATTTCATTTAGCACATTCTTGTATTACATTTTACTGTAAGGTAATATGTGCTTTGAAACTACAACTAAGTTATGGCATTCACACTGCTCAGAATTTTGAAAATGGATTGCTATCTCTGAATAACAACTATTAGAATAACTTGTGGCTTTCTAATTGACTACTGTTTTAACACAAGTAAATGTTGTGCAGGCTCAATAATCGATAATTGTGAGACCTTGGGGGAAAAAAAATGTGTATATCTATATATATTACATAAATACCATTATAGCTGAAACTTGCATAAAACAGCAGCATATTGATTATTCTGTTTGTTTGCTTAGGTGCAACAGTTCTCCATAGCCCAATGCTGGATTTGGACAGTGATGTACGGCCTTCTCCCATTAGTCGCTTGAGTCAAACCACGTCAGTGAAAAGGGCCAGCAGTTTTCAATCTTCTCGTGATGATTGTAAGAACTGTAGAGCACACACATTAGTGTTTAGTTGGGGACATCAGAGAAAATTAATGCTTGATGGATGATTTGTACAAAGTTAAAAATATATTGATAGACCTACTACATGGCTTTGCCATGACGTCAAAACAGCCAAAGGCTTCAGCACAAACCATTGTATAATGCTTCTGAGGGCAAATCCACAAAACAGTCCATGTGTGCAAGTAGCAAAGCCTTGTCAACATTCAGACATGTTGACACGATAAAAATGCCAGGTAATGTACATCTCCAGCATGAGTGTCTCATCACAAAATCTAGATATTCAGTGGCATTACTGTCACACCGTCTTCTACCATCAGCATCCTAGTGGTCAACATAGACCAGAAACTCAGTTGGACAAACTACATAAATACTGTGGCATTAAGAGCAAATTAGAGACTGAGTATTATTCAGTGAGTGACTCAATTCCTGACACCGTAAAGCCTCTCTACCATTTACAAGCCACAAGTCAAAAATGCATGGCTGACTCCCCTCTTGCCGAGATGAGTGCAGCTCAAACAATACTCAAGAAACTTGACAGCATCCTGGACAAAGCAGAAAACCTGATTGCTACCCCATCCGCCACCCTAAACTGTCATTTGCTCCACTGTCGGTCCATCATAATCAGCCAGCATTATCAAAGACCCCACCCCCCCAGGACATTCTCTCTTCTCCCCTCTCCCATCAGGCAGAAGATACAAAAGCATGAAAACACCACCAGGATCAAGGACAGCTTCTATCCCACTGTTATGACTATTGAATGGTTCCCTAGTATGATAAGATGGACTCTTGACCTCACAGTCTAGCTCATTATGACCTTGCACCTTATTGTCTACCTGCATTGCGCTTTCTCTGTAGCTGTGACACTTTACTCTGCATTCTGTATTTTACCTTGTACTACCTCAATGCACTGTGTAATGAAATGATCTGTATGAATGGTATGCAAGACAAGTTTTTCACTGTACCTTGGTACAAGTGACAATAATAAACCTATTCCAATTCATGGCTGCAGTGTGCACCATCTACAAATTACATTGTAGTTACTCACCTGGATTATTTCAACAGCACCTTGCAAACGTCTACCTCCGTGATGGACAGGAGCATGCAATCACCACCATTCTACCTCTTCTACCTATCACCTCTCAGTTTCTTGCATCACTCCCGTTTGTCACCCTTTCCCCTCTCACCTGGACTTGCCTATCACCTGCCAGCTTGTGCTCCTCCCCCTCCCCTGACCTTTTTATTCTGGCTTCTTCCCTCTTCCTTTCCAGTCCTGATGAAGGGTCTCGACCCGAAATGTCAACTGTTTATTTCCCAGCATAGATGCTGCCTGACCCTCTGAGTTCCTCCAGCATTTTGTGTGTGTTGAACCACCACAATTCATTGTTTTCCCCACAAGTCACTTGCACACCTTCCTGACTTGCCCTTGGAACAAGCTGTTTGTTCCAACATGGTCTTCAGCACAGTTTGGTACTGGGATCCCAGCTGCTGACCCAGAACAGCATTGAGGCCTTTGCAATGCAGACAGCTGACTACATTCATAGAGCATTGAAACAAATTTAAGTAACATAAGATTCACTACTTACTTTTCTACTGCAGCTGATTTCTGCCATTTATTTGAGTCAGGACAGTTGTGTTTGCATCAGGGCCAACCGGGCATAGGCTCAGCTGAGTTGCTTGCAGAAAATCACACTACCCTGTCAGAGTGCACATGGAGTCCACCAGAACACCACTTGGGCAGTTCAGGTTGTGTTAGTGCTGAAATCCAGGACTTCCTCAGTGATACTTGGGTAAATCCTGGCATTAGTGCTGGCATTAGGGCTTAAGATCTGTCCCATTTTTTCTTGCTTTAGTGTTACAAGCAGGAAGCCAACTTCAACATTTATTCATTTTGCAGGATTTTCAAGGCTAAATAGTTCAATCATGGTTGTTTGCAGTATGTCATGAGAAATGAATGGTCTTGCCACTTAAGAGACAGTGAGAAATGTGCTATACTTTTATTTTTAATAATTTTATTATTAAAATTTCCTTTCATTTTGCATTAATTTTCTTTTGGTCTTCTTTGCTGTAGAACTACACAGTGCGAAGGAGATCTCTGAATAATTCTAACATCTATGGTAGCTTTGAAGAGTAATTGAACAGAAAATTTATTTAATTCTACAAATAACTAAATTTATTCTTGATTATAATTTGATGTAAAGCTATGACACGGTAAAAAAACAAATTTATGT